>NC_057946.1:3787500-3917500 GCF_018555375.3 Anguilla rostrata | reverse complement strand
GCGAGAACACTTTTCATTTCCTTTATATTCATTATGCAGCTGAATAGGCCATTGGTAAATATGCAAATATGAAAATAATAAAGATATGCTGTTAATGTTGTGTATTGTGCATTGTGTGCATTCTGCATTCTGATTATAGGACTCAAAAATGATGGCTCAGTTCTGCCGAAAAATAATAGATAAGAATTAAAATTCACACAAAAAAAAATAAATGTGTTGTGTGAGAAATGAAAAGAGTTTTGTTTCTCAGTGATGATGCGTTTGCTGCTGGTTCTGATCCCAGGCACCGCTGAACGCAGTTCACCTCAGGGAGAGATCAATCAGCACACATATGCTATCTCCTCCGCCTTGATCTCGTCCTGAAAATAGTGTTTTCCATAGATCCGTGTGTTTGGCTCAGACCACACGCCTGCTCTGATTGACTTTAAATGCGCTGTCACCCGCAACTCGATCTGTCTCACCTCGCTGTGGGGCCCAGCGTTATCTCTCGAACCCGCGCCCGCAGGTCACAGCCATCAGAGTTCGAACCCGTGCCCGCAAGGTCAGGGCCGCCAGAGTTCGAACCCGCTGCTGTGGTCGTATCAGCCAGCTAGCAAAGCATCCCTGGGGCACCACCTTACCTTTCCATGTAACGCTGTCAGAGCCCCCCCCACCCACCCTGCCAGCACCACCATATCCCACACCCCCACCAAAAAAAAAAAAAAAACAGATGAGACTCATACCCAAACAGTAAAGAAGAAAATGACATGCCTTCCTGACCTGTCACAGTAAGAGAGGGAGAGGTGTAGAGAGAGAGGTGGGAGAGAGAAAGAGAAAGAGAGAGAGGTAGAGAGAGGGAGAGATAGAGAGAGAAAAAGAGGGGGAGAGAGAGAAAGAGGGAGAGAGAGCGAGAGAGAGAGAGAGGGAAAGACATGGGAGAGAACTACATGGGGAGAATTCAACCAAAAAAAAAAAAAAAAAAAGAAAACGTTCCTGAAATATCTGCAACAAAAATGGGGTTGTTATGGCGACGGATGCTGCGGTGGTCCGTGTCGCCAGGACAACCGCTCGCCTCCCTCCGGGTCAGTGGTTTATCGCCATACCCCCGGCGGTTTCGTTTTAGCGCGCTAACGCTCTCGCCAGCGGCCCCCCCTCGTCAGCAACGGGCATTAAAACAGGAACCTCATACCGCGTCCGTTCTGCGAAATCCCCAAATAACCTCGCACGTACACGGAATAGCGCAGGCGCGTCAACTCCGTTTTATTTAAACTTTGTTTTCGCCCGCTATTATGCCTCAGAGGAAAACCAATTACAGCAAATTGAGGATTAGGTTTTTTTTCTTAATGCTATTGCTATTTTGTATCTGTATTTATACATTGCCCACAAGATTACGCCTTTCAGCTTTGAGTCCGTTAAGGCGTCTGGGTGAAGCGTGTTGCGCTTTTTCAGGATGATCTCATTTTAATCTTTTAAAAAATAAAACGGCGCGTAATCTGCATTCCCCGGCGCAATCAGGAAATTAGGGGACAGGTTTGATTGTTTTAGTTTGACCTTGGACGCATCAAATCCCATAAAGATGACAGCCTCATAAATAATATTAATTTTTTTGAAAAATAATTGTACACCCCTGTGAGTGTCATTTCCTTTACTATGATTATGAAAATAATCTTTTCATAATCATAAAACGCTTTGGCGTGCTTTGTATTGTTTATTATTTCAGGACTTTGATATATAAAAATTCAAATAGCACAGAATATGTGCAATTTCAGGCCATAAATACAATGAATTGAATAATTAAAGTACAAACAACCTGTTTAAGATTCAAATTTCCAACAATGACAACTACAAGGTAACAAAGCAGAAACAGGTAAAATTATTAACCAATTTAAGCACAGTATACTTGCTCTGTTAGATATTGTTCTATTTAGTCTGTAGGTAATCAGTAAAATGGTGAGCATTGTTGGGCTGAATGGCCTGTTCTCATCATTATGTTGTGTTGTGTTATGTTATGTTATGTCATGTTTTGCTGTGTTTATGGAGGAGGATTTGATTCCATTTTTCACAGGGAGAAGCTCTTACTGCTCAACAGTCCTGTCAGAAAATTCTCTTTCCCTGCTGAGCTTAAAGCCCTTCTAGTGTTGACGTTTTGCCAGCCCTGCCCTGACAATAAAGCTTGACTGAGTTTGAATGCGATTGAAAGAGATAGTTGAAGAGAGAGTGCGTGTATGAGCATGTGAGTGTGTGTGTGTGTGTGTGTGTGGGTGCGTGTGTGTGAGAGACAGCATGATTTACAGAGTAAGTGAGAGAGTGAGTAAGAGTGAGTGAGTGAATAACACATTATTCTGTTATTGCTGTTTGTCATGTGGTGTTTCACGTATTCCTTGTCATGCTTTGGCAATACAAATGCAAACTTTGCCATGCCAATAAAGCACTTTGAATTTGAATTTGAGTGAGTGTGGGAAAGTTAATGAATGAATGAATGAGAGAGTGAGGGAGTGATTTAAAGTGTAAAAGATTAAGTAAAAAAGGAGTGAGTAAGTAAAAGAGTGAGTGTGGGAGGATGAATGAATGAATGAGTGAGTGAGTCACAGAGTGAAAGTGAATAAGTAAGAGTGTGTGAGTGTGAGAGGATGAGTAAATGAATCATGTTTTGTTCTCGTGTGCTGAAAGATTTATTCACATGTACAAAAAAAGGAAATCACATGTGAAATTGCGATCTTCACACGAGAAAAGGCCAATGAAAAGGGAAAAGGTGATTTTCTTTTGGAAGGTCAGGACCGGAGGCAGTCAGAGAGTCAATAGGGCGGGCGGTGAGCGTGTCAGCAGGTCAGCCAAATCACAGCTATTCTCTGTACTTTATATTCCTGTGGAAGCCGTACACTTATCCAGGCCCCAGCCGAGACCAGAGACAATGTGTGGTGTAAAATGGCCTCTCAGGACTGGGGGTGCCGTGAACATTATGCACTGGGATGAAGTGACTTTTACGACTGTAAGTCATTGATATAGACGGTCACGGATAGATGACTGGAAGGCATATCTAATTAGATTCGGGAGTTAAGTTGCCATTTTATGGAAGAAGCTGATTACTGACTGAAGACCAGCGAGTTCCTTTTTCTTGCTTCAGGTCAACGGAGATTTGCTTCGGAAGTCCGACCAAAAATACGTTCACCGGAACAGAGCGCTTACGTACACAGCAAGACCACGGCCCGAGCAATGATGAATGCAGTGCTCACTCTTTTCATAAAAACGACTTTTGAGTCACTGGGTTTTAGAATCGAAATTTTTAATCTAATTTTGCAAAAAAACAAGATCTTCTGTGGGTCCTGTAAACAGAGAGTCTGAAAGAGCAGCAGACCGTCGGGGACTCCATGTGCAGAACCACTCATTTATTCCAAAAGATCAAGTCTATTTTTCAAAAGACGCTGAAATACAACGCATAAAAATGAAAAATAAAAAACACTAAAAGGCAATACAACCGAAAGATACAACCGTAAAATAAAATCAGTTTGTGCCTTAAGACATTTCGCAAAATGACAGCAATAAAAGGTTGTAGTTTATCGTTTTTAGATTGAGAACACGTCTCCCTGTTCCCTCTTCACATGACTGGGATAATGCAAATACTCCCGAAACACGTGTCCCAAGATGCATTGCAAACAAATTATATGATCCCAATAAAACAGGGTAACTGTCGCCACCCAACACTCAGACATGAAACAAACGCCACCTCACATAGTGCAGGAGAAAACATGGGCAATTACTCAATGGATCAGGTGGCTAAATGATCTGCATTTTATGGACATTGTTAATTAGCTGCAAGCATTTTTTTTTTTTCTTGTTCTCCCCAATCCAAGACAAGGTGAGCCTCAAGACTGCTTCAGTTTGTTGAGTTAGTCATCTATGTGAGCGTTGGATTAATTGCCTAAAAATGTTTTTTGGATTTGATTAATATTGATAACAAATAAACACTATAATTAACCTGGGAATTGCAAACATCCACTTGTGCTTAATTGCTCACGAACAATAAATAGTCAATGGGTTGTTTCCGTCGTTTTGTAATTAAACGTGATGCTCATTTGTAGTGCCACTTGTAAGGCTGGTTAACTTTCAGGAGTACTTTTTTTTTCCAGTATTATTTCAGTCGCAGTGTACTTTTCAAATGGCCCAGGCAGTTTTTTTTTTATCCATGCAATGAATGAGTTTTTTCAGGTGTTTACAGACGCAAGTGACGACCTGTCCCTTGTACAGTGGCTGATATGGGGCCAACAAGTACTGGTGGTCAATACCAGGATGTACAGATAAAGAAAAGAAAAGAAAAAAAGAAAAAACAAAACCAAGATGTTCTTTATTCGTGACGACAGTGTTAATATGGAGTAAGGGTTTCACTTAAAAAGGCGTTTTCACATTTTGGTTGTTAAGAAAAAGAGCTTTTATGTTAGGCTATACACACTCAGCCATTTGCTACATCGATTTATTTTATCGTTCTTTATATTAAATAGTCATCGAATGGCCACTTCTGACTTTACACTTGACCGTGCTTGCCCTCAAATCTGAAGGCCACAGGTTTGTGAGCCAGCAAAAGACTAATAAATAGCCAATTACTGCAGTACACATTTACACTGGGATTCCCATCGTATTGCTGGGCGTGCAGTTATCCGCGAAAACCTAATCTCAGATAAAAATTTCTCCTGTCCATGTCTTTAGTCCGGACAATGCCAAACATCCCAGACGAAGGTCACCCGCGAACTGTTCCAGTCATCGAACTGAAATGTCAACGGCTCAATGAATTTCAGCGACAAGGAAGTGCTGCACTGGGACGAAAGTGAGTTTTATGACCGCGAGTCGTCATGTCGATGGTACTAGTGGTCACGGACGGATGACCGGAAGGCATATCTAATTAAGAGCTTGAGATTAAATTGACATTTAGGAAAGAAGCCAATAAGTGACTGAAATCTTAGGGAGTTAGTTTTTTTTCTGAACCAATCACACGTCAGGTTAATGGAGCCATGCTTGGGATGTCCAACCAAATACTTTCCCTGTGGTTTATTTTCTGTAGCTGTAGCTTAGAGGCCCAATCCATACAGTTTTTAATGAAATGGACCAGGCCAAGATAAAAATAAATAAATACATAAATTTGTCAAAGGTCTGCATGAGGAAGGCCATAATGAGTTATGCATTTATTCATAAAGGTAACATGCTATCTGAATGGGTTTTCTTTATACACACAATGTAGCCCATTACACCTTATATTCATATAGATTTATACTGCACACACACACACACACACACACTGCAGTGGGACAGACGACAGATGGCAGTGGAGTGGATTTTTCTGAATTCCTTTTGGATTAATGAAGATAGAATGTGAAAATCAGGACTGAGAGGACGTAGGAAAAAAAGCGTCGGGTTTTTTAATGATGAAAAACACACACAGACAAAAAAAAAAAGACCACCGCATACAGCCTTATTCCAAAAGAGGCTGCCACCACCTCAATGGATATTTCTTCATTTGACGCATGAGATCCAGAGAATAGAAGAACAGAAATAAATGTCTATAAAAATAAGGGTTGCTCTATAATTTATTTTATTCAGGGGCAGAAAGTTGGGGGGGGGGGGGATTGCATGCTTTGAATTTCCAAGTGGGAAGAAAACGAGAACAGTTCGCACTGATCAAAGTTTGATGCTCATGCATATACAGTAGCAGTGGTGTACAGTACTTCATACATGCAGTAGGCCTACTGCTGCCGTATTAGCAAAGTTCAAATAGTCATTCGGCTCGCATTTTATACTTTGCAGTGCGCACATGTACTGTGCAAACTCTTTGAGTCCAGCTCGTTTTCGCGCTGATCGTCATGAAAGGGGCGATGTGGTCCATCACGTGTGAAGATTTACGTTTTTACTATTCGGTGCAAACTCGCTGACGTCTCTGAGCGAGACTGTCTCGGGAAAAAAAAAAAAAACAGATTTTTTACTGCTGAGAACGGTGCGCAGTTAAAAGAGTCCAATAAAATATGCTATTAATATTACATAAACCGGCGATGTGCGTACTTCCGTGGGCCAGTCAAACATTCATAAATTATCTTAAACGTGTTGTTATAGAGGAGGTCAGTCTCAACGTGTGCAGTGCACATCATTACCTCACGTGCAGAAGCACATCACATTTATTTCACTCACCTCTCACCTCTCACAGTACTTATAGGGCATAGGGTCTACATACACTCGCCAAAAAAGAAGAAAAAAACAAGTTCTTCTTGCCAGGTCGCGTAGTAGAGGCAGAAACTCTGGGAGTTTTTCAGGTAATCGGAGCACTAGGTGCAATTTAGCCAGGAAATTTATGAGCGTCGTTGGGCCGAATGGCCCATTGTCGTCGTTATGTTGTGTCGTGTTGTGTTATTCTGTATTACGAAGGCCAACCTGTTAGAACGTCACCACAAAAAGCAACACGCAAACCGATACCTTCAGGATTTGACCCCATGACCCTTTAAATTCTGCTCCCCGTAAGCTGCATTTCAAAATCCAGTTGATATTCGAAAAAGGAATCAAGAAGTCCAGTTGATGTTCAAAGAATCAAGAAGATACACGTGATCATCACAGATTCTCTCCGGTCCGAAATGGTCTTGGTAGCCTCATCGTTCTTGGTAGAAGCAACGTGACCACCATACGTGCAAGGGGTTAGTTGGTATCCCTGAAGTTTTAGTTTGTTTTTGTTTTTTGCAAATTGTGGGAGACAACTTTTTTTATGAGACACATTTTGGTAAATTGAAAATTGTAATCTGCAGGGGAAGCTTGTGTCACCGTTGTAAAACGAGCCCCCCGATTGTTAAGAATCATTACACAAAATGAAATAACACAATGTAACCCACTAGTCAATAGAAGTCTCTTTTCTGGACTGAACTGTCAATCATCCTTCCTCTGCGGAGTGCAGTTTGGTCTTTATTTGTCAATCTGTCAGTCCTGGCCTCCCCCTGAACAACATATGAGTTTCAGTTAATGTCGAACTGAACGTCAACCAAGGCGTTTCTGAAAGAAGTATAATGCATTTTTTAACGACCTGCAGGGCAATTACAACTGTCATAAAATTTTACAGAAAAATCAATTAACAAGGGAACTAGTTTATGAATGGGTACATTACTATATAGTTATGTTTATGAGTGGCCATATTTGTTAATGGTTTTGTTTATGAATGCTTAATGCTACGTGTGTTTTATTTACAGGTCATGTAAGTAGATGTATTTGTTTTATGTTTAAAGAATTGTCTTTACGGCAAGCACTGCATCTTGAAGTGCATTTAGTATCCCTGCCTTGAGGTATGTCTTCCGAACACACAGCTGCAATTCCATTTCGATATATAAACGGACATGCTGTGCTTTTTGCTGGTTTACCTTCATTTCTAAGACATTGTTAATCCTTGGGTCTGAAGGCGCAAGACTTGTGCCTCGTCACATTTCTGTTTTCTCTCTCGTTCTCAGCCTTTATTTTCTGGGTGAATAGAAAAGGGGGAGGGGGGGGGGGTGGTGCTCCAGAGGACGCGCGTGTCTCCATCCCATTGTATCCGTGGTCTTTGCCATTTTCTCATTCCCCAATAGATTGGAGTGACTGGGGTTAGGGAGTTCCTTGGACTCTTCAGTTGCTCTCTCTGGGGGGGAAAAAAAAAGTCATGCCGGATGAAGTATTGATTTTTTTTCTTCTACTTGCTATTTCTTGCACCTGACTATGGATAAACTTCTTGGGGGTTGATTCTGATGGCTCTGTTAAATTAAATGAGAGGAAGGGAAGAAATGGTGTCAAGACTCTGGAAGATTATCTAAGGGGAATATGAGGTGAGGTTGAGGAAGATGGATGAAGGAGCTTTATTGATTGGGTACACAATTAGCACCTTACACAACTCCATAAAAAATGCAATCTTACTCATTTGCGACATTTTGTTGCATTTAAATCATTTTACACACTATAATATTCCACAGGCGTGCTTTTGACACACACACAAAAAATTAAAAAAAAAATGAAAACGTGAGAGACAGTCTTGCAAAAGCAAGGATGCAGCGTGTCAATTTCTGAACAACAAGGAACACATCCACGTAACCAGCATGTGCAAAAGATGATTTATCAGGACCTGTTCGTTTTCATAAAACTGTGCCCGAGGCACCCATTGTGAAAGGAAAATAAGCACTTTGGGAAAATTAAGATTGAAGAAAGAACCAGGACAGATAAATGCGCTTGACAAATATCTGTCCAAACGGTTTGGACGTACGAAAACAAAAGGACACATTAATAAGAATAGCTTTTTTCCCCCCATTGTCCTGGACAGGTGTCAGATCGTGGCTCTTACCAAATTAATTGGAATGTATAAATTTGTTTGACAATATCAATTATGCCAAGTAAAAGCAGGAAAGAGGACTTTGCATTTATTTCTGAAAGGAGCCTTTCAAGGCTGGGAGACACATTTAATTTTAAAGATAACCAAGAAAGTAAAATTTAGAAGGCTTTATTATGGTCATAGTAAGGAATATAATATCCTAAAAACAACATTCATCTTTAACACAATAAGTAATTCAATCAATTAATTAACAAATAAAATAAATTTATATTACATTTTCCATGCAGGCATTTCTCAGATTTTAAAATGAACGATAACACATGCACCTGTTCTTTTTCATCAACCGTCTAATGATGGACTGAAAAATAGCAACGCTAATGATCGAGAGAATGACTGGGTCTCCGTGTGTCAGCTGTACCGCGGCTGCAAGCGTATGCGCAGTGTTTGATGTGCAGATTAACGCATCCATATTTGCCCCATAGCATTTTATTACTCTTAGCCCTCCGGGCATCACATAATTCTTACTGTTCTGAAAATGAATCAAGCCAGTGCAGAGTCAAAGCCTCCCTGCCATTGGTGGATGCTAAAATGAAAGGCTGAATTCTGTGAACGTGCTCATTTTGCGATGGACGAGGAGGGAACCGGCAAGCTGCAAACAGAATGGCAATACTCATCGTGAAACTGGTTTTTAATGGTTTCATGCAAGCATTAACAGGCAAGCCAGTTTAAGCAAGGATTAACTGTGAACAGCTAATTCCCTCTTCACTCGATTGCATCTACTGTGATGGATTTACCTTTTATTCCACTTTATGTGAAATAAAAATAAATAAAAAATTGATTTTCTACAAAAAAAAAATCCATACCCTCTATTATAATCAAACTTATTTCAGGAAATTCACTCCCTTCTTGAAGAATTAGAGTCGTGCACAAAAAAATAAAATGGCGCTGTCTTAGATGAGGTTAAGACAGAACGGTGCCGCTGGCTGATGGAGAAGTCTCACTGAAGGTGGCGCTATTGCAAACCAAGTGATGAAGACATAGAACTGCTACCAGGTTAAAGGTGAGCTCTGTGCCACCCGTACCTGTAGCCCAAAAAGCTGTCACTAGTGAGAGCTGTTCACAAGTCCTCTGCAATGAATAAATAAACAATACACATATGCCATCATTACCTGCAAATTAAAATCACTTTGAATCAAAGTCACTTTGCGCGGATCTCCATGTCTTAGCGTGTTCTGTATGCATGAAACGGAAGTTGTATCGATCCTGTGTGTCTTTCGGCCGCCGGATTATATAGAGAACGGACTTGAAAAGACCCACCTGGGAAATCCGTCCGTTTAATTTAGACGCGCGCGTTGTTGGATCTGGGGTTTCTGTTTTCTTTATTGGCGTGATTCTGTGTTGGGGCCATCGTGGGGGCGGTGGGTGTCCTACCACAGTGCAGGGATTCAGCAGGAGGAATACCACTGTCTCACAGCAAGAAGGTCGTGGGTTCGAATCTCGGCTTGGGGCCTTTGTGTGTGGAGTTTGCATGTTCTCCCCGTGTCTGCGTGGGTGTCCTCCAGGCACTCTGATTTCCTCGCACAGTCCAAAGACATGCAGGTTAGGCTACTTGAAGATTTCCCCCAGGTATGAGTACGTGAGAGAGTGGCGAGTGAGTTTCGTGTGTTCCCTGTGATAAATTGGCAGCCTGTTCAGGGTGTATACCTGCCTCTCACCCAATGCATGCTGGGATAGGCTACCCCCCACGACCCTTCCCAGGAGTAAGTGAGTGTAGATAATGGATGGATGGATGGAATACCACACCACTCTCCCGCAAGAAAGTTAATCAGCTCTCATTCAGTTGATCAAAATGGATCGGCAAAAAAGGGATTTCTGTATCACGAATGCCTGATCTGGGTTCAGGTGATCATGATGTCATGGACAATGTCGGCACATTGCTCCTCAAACCATTAACACAACATAAGATAACATAATATAAGGACGAGAACAGGCCTTTCAGCCCAACGATGCCCGTCATTTTCCTAAATAAATCAGTGCTCTGATTGCCTGCGTTAAGTCACCCCTCATGCTCTGTGGGTGGGGACACTGTTGTGTTGAAAGATGGCCACACAAAAGAAATGCTTTATTTTAAAATGAAGGTGATTGCTCAGTTCCATTAAGAGAAATAGCCAACCATCTAAAAATCTAATTTACCCTACCTTAAACACAAATTTAACAAAAAATAACAACAGTACATTTAAAAAAATAATGTTCCTGGCCATTTATTGGTATTACTTTAAGATTAATAAATTCAGTGCAGATCATATATTTCTGTTTCTTATCAGCATTGGAGCGTTTTAGGAGTTGTTTAATCTTTTATATTATTGCATTTTATTTCCTTTCTTTATTTATTTATTTTTTTGTGAAGCAAACACCGCAAAACCAGAAAGAACATTAAAGTGATTTATGCATTTTATACAGAGGGGAGAAAACAGAGAGGGTTACAGACAGAGACGGGATCACATTACAGAACATGTCACAGCAGGAAATCAAATTCCTGGCTGTCCAGGGGGTATTTGTAAAAGGGGTGAGGGTCAGCCACCCAATGAAACTCCCCAGGATGACATTTAACCCCAATATAGCGCAAGGAAACAGACAAACACCTCTATAATCACAGATTACAACCGACCAATCACAAGCCCTTTACTGACCACCGTATTACAGATCATGGACCTCTGCTCCTAATGGGTGAATGATCAAGTGTGCAACACTGTGACCCACCACACTACAAAACTGCCACACAAAACATCCCACACTGACCAGCACACTCACGCAGCACCTGCCCCACTACGACACTCACACACACAAGCACACACACACATACACACACGCACACTCACACACACGCACACACACACACACACAAGCACACACACATGCACACACAGACACACACTTACGCACACACACACGCACACATACACACACACAAGCACACACACACATACACACACGCACCACACACACACACACACACACACACTCACACACACACATACACACACACACACACTCTCACACTACACATACACACACACACACTCACACACACACACACCTCACACACACACCACACACACACACACAACCTACACACACACACACCACACTCACACCACACAACACCACCACACACACACACACTCTCACACACACACTCACACACCACACCACACACCACACACACACACACACACACCACACCACACAGCACACACGCACACACACACACACACACACACACACGCACACACACACACACACACACACCTCTGTCATTTTCAGCTTCCTATGGCTCTCTAACACAGGCTCTGAATTGCCAGCACGGAAGCTCGGCGGGGATGGGGGCGGGGGCAGGCTTTTTTCGGGGCGATGGAATTGTTTCCCCCGTACTCTTCTTCCTCCTGGAAGAGGAACGACGGGGCGGTGTTTGATGGAAGCTTAAACGCCCCGCCGCTCCGCCGATCGCACCGCGCTCCCGCCATCGCGCTCCCGCCATCGATCGCGGCTCATTCTTCCTCCCGCTTCTCAGAGACTAATCCTCCGGCCGGTTGCCGTGGTAGCCCCACCAGTATCGGCACTGGCGGGTGGGGGGGGGGTTTGGGGAGTAGGGGGGGTTGATGAACGGTGCTCCCATCCCATCAGGCCCTGTTGATGCATGTTGAAGTTGGAACGGGATTGAATTTAACCATAGATATGACAGACCATTCTTTTTGGCGGGGGTGGGCGGTGGGGGGGGGGGTTGGGGGTGTGGCGGGTGGGTTAGAAGAATGAATCCCAGCTTCACGGAACCCGTGATTAATGATCTACATGGTTCTCCACATGGAAAGAGAGAGAGAAAGAGAGAGACAGAGAGTGAGAGAGAGAGAGAGAGACAGAGAGAGAGAGAGAGAGAGAGAGAAAGACAGAGAGAGAGAGAGAAACCTCAGTACCTTCTCCCCACTCCCGTCTCGCATACCGAACATCATCCTCCTTCCCTTACGTACTGCACACGTTCCTCTCAGGCCTTTGACTCGACCTCTGACCTCCTTTCCTTATTGGTGGAGGCACTGCGTCATACTCATACACACACACACACACACACACAAAGGGGGTGGACAAAATTATGGAATCTCCTAACAACATATGAATCAAGTCATAGCATAGCGTAAGAACTAGCATAGGTTACCTTCTCTCACTGTCATCTTATCAGATTATTATTATCACCTGTGTTCTCTTCACGTGTTGGGTTCTCACATGTGGTTTTTGAAGACGTGGCTTTAGAACCCGTGATTTTTTTCTTTCGGAGCCATTGTCTCAACAATCAAAACCCCGCCCTCCGCAGGTTACACTTCCACCAATCACAGACTGCCCTGCTGGGCTGCCAGAGACTGCTATCAGGTTGCTGTCCAGTGTGGATAACAAACAGTAGCGTTCGCCCGCGCCTCACTTCACACTCCAACAGAACTTTAACGAGATGAGCCACACAGCAGCTCCTTAGGTAATATTCTCAACTCATTTAAGAGACGCTAAGGACGACCCTACAGAAGCAGGGAAAAACAGTTGAACCCGCTTAGCCTACATGCGCTATTCAACGTTAGCGCCACGACCCCTGCCGTTACCTAGGAGACGAGTAGCTGAAGACCCTCACGGACGAAGTGGCTATAAAATGGCTGCCGCACGTAAATGGCAAACTGCGTATCGTCGAGGCGATATTTTTTAGGGAATGGAGATCGCCTCAAAAAAATAGCGTTTCCTCGACACGATTGTTTACTACGCGTACCCCCCCAGCGGGTTGTCGCGCGAGACCGGCGATAATTGAGCTGGCGGTTCTGCGGCTCCCCCGCCATCGTCAACGGCGACGGCGACGGTGGAGCGGGATAGCGAGCGGGAACGCGATAAACACGGCGTTTCCTTTTGTGGACGGGCCGCCCCCCCCCCCCAAACCCCCTCCTCCCCCCCCACCCCCGATCTATTCGGCAACAGGCACGCGTCCCGCAGGGGGGGGGGGGGGGGGTGCTCCGAGCCCCAAATCCGCCAGAGCGGGAAAGGGTTAAGGACGGCGGCGGAACGAGGGATCAGCGCATTATTACCGCTATCAGCGTCCGCACAGGCGCGCCCCTCCTTTCTCTTCCCGCTCACAAGAATCTTCACCCGCGGTGCTCTCGAGAAACAAAACAACAATGAGCAGCAACAACAACAACGACGACGACGACGACGAAAAAAAAAATGTCTGGCGCACCAAATCGCTTTCCCTCCCCAACCCCGTCTCCCTTTCTTCAAATCTGCCAGGACGAGCCTCTCTCAACCCCCCCCCCCCCCCCTTTCCACGCTAATTCATTAACGGCATTGTCATTTCCAAGAAGGCAATTAAAACTCCCACTTGATAATTAACCCGGATCCGTCCCGGGCCGGTCTCCGTTGGTTACCAACGCAAACGTCCGTCGCAGAGAGGGCTCCTGAATATTCATGAGGTGGGGGACAGCTAAGCCAATCATTGTTGTTTCTGTCCCTTACCGATTTTATTTTTTTTTTTCTCCCTTTCTTTTGGTGGTGTGTTTTTTTTTTTCTTCGTTTTTTTTACACGTTTGGAAGGGTGGATTGTTTAAAAATAAAGAGCCGTGGTTTTGACTTGAATGCACAATATTGTTCGGTTAATTAACACCCTCTGGTGAGTCTGTTTCTCCCCCGTTGTTTTTCAGATACACAGGTTTTTTTTCATCTGTTTATTTCTCTTTCCCTTATTCTCCCTTGTTTTTTGTTTTGTTTACGGATGTTTCCTTGTTTTATTCACGTAGAACATTAAATAAAAAATGTTCTCGGCTAAAAATATTATGTAGATTTGCGTTTGGAATGCAACTGATGTGAACTGTGGTTGTTGGTTTTTTTTTTTGCCATTAAATTCTGGCGAACACACTCGTGAGACAGTTATTAGGAATCGATGAAATGTCAATAGCAGTTGTTTCTGCATAATACACGGAGAACCCTGCGCTGTGACATCTTGGGTGACTCGTGCTTTCATTTCCCGTGGATTTCGTGGCCCACCCCTAGTCTTGGCGCTCGCAACAGGATATTACACGTCTCCTCAGACTCGGCAGAACACAACAAAAACAACTTTAATGAGTCAATAAATAAATAAATAAAATAAAATAAAAGATAAGGTCGTGCTGCAATGCATTGTACAAGATCGCATTCCGCTCGGCAAGCGCAAGTGAGAGAGAGAGAGAGAGAGACAGAGAGAGAGAGAGAGAGAGAGAGAGGCAGAGAGAGAGAGCGAGCTTTTGATGGAGGTGTTCCAGAAGGAAATTGATGAAATCACACCGACAGGAATTACATCAGCAAGTCTCTTGCTGTCCCCAACATCCAGTCACGGAGAGATTATGAAAAGGAGTGTTGGAGGAGGATTCCCGTGTAGATACCGGAGATATACATACTTCCCCGCTATCATAAAAGTGGCAAGATAGCCGTGATGGTACTGGCTAGTGGATTGGAACGGGGGTGGGGGGGGGGGGGACCCCCATCCCGTCGTACGTTAAACCTGGAACCGAACAAACACACGGCTTTTAGCGAAAGGTCACTCTAATCTGCCGCTTTTATTCATTCCACCTTTGATTGGCGAGAGCTGAAATAAAATAAAAAATTAGGGGACACTTCGCCCGTGCTAATGCGCGCGGCCCGACGGCTGTCGTCGTTTGATTTCGGCCCGTTCGCCGCGGAGTCGATGATTGAAACGGCCCTTTAAATGTCAAAGGAAAACGTCGTCTGTTCAGCGGGTCGCTATTAATCCCGGCGTACCTCAAACCGATGTGACTGATTAAGGTCAGTTTGCACACCCACCGGCGATTGCAACTGACGGGAGTTCAAAAATGGGTTAGTGAGGAGCGGACGGGCGGCTAACACGATTAGCGAATTAGACTGTCTAGCGCGTACAATGAAAAAGCTCTCAAACATGTGCAGTGTGTGACGTCCGCAAAGCTATTATTCGATCCTTTTCATTTCTTCTTAAACCAACAGTCATATGCTAGCATTTTAAGCATTATAGTGTTTCCAATGAAATGTTAGTCTCAGGGTTTTTTTGTTTGTTTGTTTGTTTGTTTGTTTGTTTGTTTCTCGTTAGTGTGTCTGCAGTGTGTCTGATTTGCCTGCAAAGCTCGAAATCTTCCAATGGGTTCACGTTCTAGAACTTTCTCCACCCAACCCGACCCCCCTCAGATTTAAATATTGGGGGGGGGCACATCAGTCTCCCCCTCCCCCCCCCTCCCCTCCCCTCCCAGAGCTGCCACCAGGCTGATAAAGCTGACAGACGGGGGGCCCCCACAGGAACACAAGCCCCCCGTCCCGAGTCCGAGCATTTTTTCAGTCGGAAACTGACACGCTTAACTCAAGGGGTTTTATATCCTTCATCTCCGCACGACAGTCCCTTTCATGCCTGGTTTCCACGGCAAACCGCTCATATAGAAAATCATAATTTCACCTTCACGGGAATGCTGAAAACAAACAAAGACAAAAATCCCCCAAATACTTAGAAATTACAATTATTTTGTGCTTTAAAAAATAAGTGGTATCTGGAAGGATAAAAAGATTGCGGGTCATCAGTACTAAAGACACGACTGTGTCTACAGAGTTCAGAGCTTTGTAGAACATCAGACTTTAACGGGGGGGGGGGGGTTGGGGGGGTTTAAGTCAGAGGTGAGACAATGACAAACAGGTATCATGCAAATTCGTATCATAATCAAACAATAGAAAACGATTCCTACAGTTCATTAAAAGCGCATAAATATATAAATAATCTGCATCTGTCTTTCCGTGTCTTGCACTGCTGCGCAAACAGCCTGTAATGTTCTGATTAATTTCGCCCTCTAAATGCAGATCCGCTCGCGGCCCGGCGGCACGTGCCGTGCGATTGGTGGAACCGGAACCCGAAGCCATTTCCCTGTCCCTCGCAAAAAAAGTCGCTCTCAAAGTCAATTTCCCAATCACCGCCTCGGATTTCGGCATAAACTTTGTCATTAAAAGCCGTTCCTGATGTTCGGCGTCAGTCTTGCAATCGCAAATGAAATCAAATCAAATAGCATTTCTTTTACCACTTGGCATAATCTGTGTATTTTCTCTCTGAGTATTTTCCACAACGTGAGAGATGGCGACGCATACTTTAATGATCAGGTAGACCACAAAAAATTTAAATCTGTATTCCTTCTTTACACATTCTTATCTTTAAAAAATAATAATAATTTAAAAAAAACTTATCATTTAACTCACCAAAGAATTAACATGCTCCATATCATTTCTGTTGCTGGGTGTAGGGTCATATAAGGCCATTAGAGTGTGAGATCGCAAACACGTGATTAAAATGTTCTAAACAAAGCATTCTAATGCTGATGTAACAATCACTGCTGGTGACTGAAACCAACAGTTCTAGAACATGGACTTGGAATTTTGACAAAGAACAAAAAAAAACATTCTAAAGAATCCAGCTGTTGAAAGGGTTAAGCGCTGTAGTTTGCTTCTGTCTTTTCCAACATTCTTCCACCTCGTCATTGTTCCGTGAAGCTCTGAAGGTTTGAACTGCACATGCCACTTCAGATACATCAAGGGGAACGGCTGGATTGCCCCGGCTTCTTAAAGGCAGATTAATTTAGCCAAAAATATGATGAGGGTCTTGATGTCAACTCGACGGGAAATGGAGATGCCAGGTTTGATTTGTCACCTGGAGGATTCACCTCACATCTCCTGCAGAGCGTGCATCCACCTTCGCCTCTTCCACAAAAGTCCCCAAAGGCAAAATTTTAGGCGTCTGAACAATGGCTCCAAAATCGACTTCCTTAAATAAAATTTCCGTTAAGGGAATCTTTATAAATTTTTTTTAATTTTTAAAATAAAAAAAATAAAAAAAGAAAGAAAGGCAGAACCGGTCATTAGGCAACAGGTGGCTTTGTTTTAATAAAAAGTCAACGGACAGCCTGCCCTCCTTATGTGTGTGTTTTTTTTACCTCACGTTTATCACCTGGACTTTAGAGAAAAAACCCGTGGCCAGGGTCTTCCCAGGAGGACCGCAGTGGCTGGGAGGTGGGGGTGGGGGGTGGGGGGGGGGGTGTTGGAGAGAGATGGGAGGTCAGCCCTGATGCGTGTGCCCCCCCCCCCCCCCCCCCCCACCCCCGCTGAAGTGCGCTAAGCAGGAAGAACCGAGTCCCTCTGAAAAAAAAAAAGGAAGCGTGAGAGATGAGGCTGGATGTGTATTCATCACCTCGTGCGCGCGCCCCTCCGTTTCCTGGATACCGTCGCGCCCGACCCGGGGATCGCACCCTCTTCATCGTCGGAGGAGGAGGAGGAGGAGGAAGCGGAGCGAGAGCCGCGGCCTCGGCACGGAGCGCTTGTCGGGGGAGCGGGGGAGCGGGGGGAGCGGGGGGGGTTAGCGGATCGTGTTATTTATGCGATCCGCTCCGGCGGAAGACTCTCATCTGGAAAATAATCATAAAAAAGGGGGCTCTCGTTCCCACCTCTGTGCCCCCCCCTTCCCCCCCTACACTTTATTTCACCCCCATCCGCCCCGAGCCTGCTCTCCAGGGGACGCTCTCTCCGCCAGCGAGTCTGTCTGCTCGCTTTATCCCACCGTGCCAAGTGAACTTGTGGCCTGACTAAGACGTAGTAAAAAATTTTTTTTAAATTTTGTCTATCCTCCACAACGTTTCATTAAAACGTTCATTTATTATTTATAGTTTGGGCGTTAGTTTGTCTGTCTGTTTCCCTGGTAATGTATTTAAAGTGCAACTTTCTCCTGGTAAGGTCTGTTTGTGTTTGGCACTGACCTCAGCCTGTGCATAGAATATTGTGTAACAGGTTTAAATGAGGGTAACATAAAAAAAAATTTAAAAAACTGGCACATACTGGCAACTGCTGATGTCATAGTGATGTACATGGCTGGTATTGTGAATGTGCGTACTGTATGTATGTACCTAAAAAGGAAAGGAAACACTGAATAAATTGTCACTGAATGTTAAAGAAGCCTCAGAGCAATGTGGTTTACCTGAGTTTGTCTCCTCAGCAAGGACGCCGAGATCATTGTTCTCAACATAGCGGTTCTAGCTACAGTTAAATGGGTTGCCATGGATACATGAGGTGGATGGGGGATGTTGGGAATGGGACGCGGTGCATGGTGGTCAGAATGGGAACTTTGGAATTGGGAGGAGGTGTTGGGGGAGTTGGTGGGGGCAGCAGTGTGGTCAAATAGCTATGGATCTGTTTTTTTTTTTTTGGAAAAATGTTTTCAAAATTGTTACTCTGTGTTCTAGAACTCCATTGCTTTCAATTATCAGTGATTGTTACAGCAATGTTTCATTAAGAACATTCTAATCACATACATGTGACCTCACACCCAAAATGGTTTAAAAAATAAAAAGCTGTTTGACTCGGTTCAGACGAGAGAGAGAAAGAGACCTAAATTCCTAAAATGTAAATGTGAAGGCTGCTCCAAAGGGAAGGTTCCAGAACACTGAACGGACGGATGGACGGATGGAATGGGCAATCTGGAGAGGTATTTAGGATCAGAAAATCCATAGCCAGCTGGGTTGCATTTACCCCGACTGTGTAGCATGCTGTGGCTGGTAGTATAACATGGTCCATTTGAGAAGGGGGGGGGGGTGGGGGGGACGAGGAGGTGGGGGGACATGGGGCTGGTGGTAGATGCAAAAGAAGACATTTTCTTAGTATATACTTAGAATTAACAAGTTTTTGTTTGCTTTTAAAGGTCTCTGTGTTTTTGAGACACCTTTGTTTTTCTTTTATTACAGCTGGTAAATGTTCCAGGAAGGACTGGTGATGATTAAAACAAACATTGCGTTTAGGAGAACATGCAGTCCAAACAGGAGCTTACTTATCTTTGCTCATCTCCCGGGAAGCGAAACCAGCTGACAACGAAGTGTGAAAAAGTAGGTGTACGTGTGGGATGACGTAAACAATAGATTAGTGAATCGCGAGCTTATTTAAAGACAAAAGAAAGGGTAAACATTCAAGTGACTGTTGGGAACTTGAAATCATCACCTAAATGTAAAAAAAAGTGTCTGTGAATGGAAAAAACGAACATATGGAAACACAAAAATAGCTAGGATTTTAATTGGGTTATTTCCCACATGAATGTCCAACAACTTATCATTGGGGAAGAAGAAAGGGAGGATGATTTTAAAAATAAATAAAAAAAACTACAGAAAGAAAGTCCACAGATTAAGTCTGCGAAGCCACTCTTTGCAAACAGGATTGATTGTGAAGTTCTGAGAACCTGAGCTAGCGCACCGGCTGGTACAGTTTGCTCCGTTCGACTTCGCCGCTGACCTTTCCGCAAGCGAGCTATCTCTCTAAAAATACCATCATCTTTAACACACATCATCACTTTTAATTAATGGCGTGCTCTGCCTCGCCATTTGGGTTTTTTTTACACGGTTCAATATGGAAACCGCCCTGAACGTTCAAATGTTAATTTGAAACTGCGAGTTTGAGTCTGACTTTTCGTCGGCCATTTTAAAACAACGCGAAACAATTCTTAAACAGGGGGGTGTTATGCAGGGGTTGTAGAGCAGACAGACGAGGCCCAGAGTGGATTAAGGAGAGGTAAAGGGCTTGACTAATGGATGGTTCGAGACACGGGGATTCTACGGGGGCTCTGGGGTAACTCCACAAAGCAAGCCTTTTGAAGCTGAGGTGTCTTACAGTCTTAAGTTTGGGGGTTGGTGGTGAGCGCTACGACCTCATCAAAACAAAGGGTCACCCCGTCCTCTCGACGGGGCCAGGCCGCAAAAAAAACCACAGCCTTCCCCGCCAGCTGGGGAGAGAGAGAGAGAGAGGACGAGAGGAAACGCGACGGTCCGGTGGCATCTGTTACCGGGAGGATTACCGTTACCGGACTTTGAATCTGCAGAAGCGAGAAAAAAATAAAAAAAGCTCCCTTTCATCCCTTTTTAAACCGCCTAGGTGTGTGTGCGTGTGTGTGTGTGTGTGTGTGTGTGTGTGCGTGTGTGTGCGCGTGTGTGTGTGTGTGTGTGTGTGTGCGTGTGTGTGCGTGGTGTTGTGTGCATGTGTGCGCGTGTGTGTGTGTGAGTGAGTGTGTGTGTGTGCGTGTGTGTGTGTGTGTATGTGTCTATGTGAGTGTGTGTGCGTTTGCGTGCGTGCGTGCGTGTGTGTGTGTGTGTCTGCGCGGTTAAATATATCAAACTTAATATTAGCGTCTCCTCTCTCCCGGGCGCCCCGGGACCCCCCAGGGGAGCGTTTTAAAAACCTGGCGGCGGGTTCGAGGAAATGAAAAGCCAAAAGAGCGCTCTAATGCCGTAAACGGGGGGCCGTGAAGATGAACGCTCCTGTCACAGGCCGGGGCGCGCGGGGGGGTAACTGATGGCGGTATCTGGGCCCATGGTCGCGGCGGTGAGGTCATGAAGCTGCGAGAGGCGGCGTGGGCCCCCTTTTTTTTTTTGGCGGGCGGTGTAGGACCGCGCGGGGGACGGCGGGGGGAGGGCCTGTAGCCGCGACTACCGCGAAAACGATGGTGCGGAAATGGCGGGTATCATTTATGTTATTGTTATTGTTATTGTTGTTGTTTAAGCGTTTATTAAAACTCTCTCGAAGCTTACAGTGTGGCGACGCGTCGTTCGCGCGGACACCTGTTGCCGGGGCAACGTGGCATCGGAATGCTCCGCGTCGTGGTGGCAGAGTCAAAAGGAGGTGAAGAAAAAAACCGACGGGTTTTCTTGCGCGCTAAGACGTCTTAGCTTTCACGGTGCGTTGTCTGGGACAGCCTGAAGGTCAGGCTGGAGGACGGCCGGTCGATGCAGCGCTTCGGAGGACTCCGGCGTTCCAGAAGCTTCCGTTCCGTCCCCTGGCTGATGAAAGCGGGAGATTGAGGTGGAGGAGGGTGGAGAGAGAGAGGGAGGGGGGGAGGGAGGGGGAGGAGGGATGCAGATTAGTAAACGCCTTTCGGCGACAGGCTTGTGGGCGTTATTCACGCCGGCGGAGATTAAGAACCGGGAGGCGCGGCGGCTCCCCCTCTCTCTCTCTCTCTCTCTCTCTCTCTCTCTCTCTCTCTCTCTCTCTCCCCCTCTCTCTCTCTCTCTCTCTCTCTCTCTCTCTCTCTCTCTCTCTCTCTCTCTCTCTCTCTCTCTCTCTCTCTCCTCTCTCTTCTCTCTCTCCTCTCTCTCTCTCTCTCTCTCTCTCTCCTCTCTCTCCTCTCTCTCTCTCCCCTCTCCCCTCTCTTCTCCCTCTCTCTCCCCCTCCCTTCTCTGCGGAACTCAATTACAGGCTCAACTCCGTTCGTTTACCCGCCGCCGCGTGCGGTACGACGGTCACGCCCCTCTAAAAACGCGGGCTGAGACCGCCAAACGCCGCCTCCTCCGCACACCTACAGCGCTGTGCGCCGCCGCACGGAGGGAATTAGCAGGGCTGATGGGACGCCGCTGACCTCCAGGAAGTAGAAAAGAAAAAAAAAAGAAAAAACAAACCGCCCAGCTAGCGTGTGCCCTTGCGCTCGTGAGGGAAGGTAAATGTATTCCTCCCCGCCCGTCAGACTGGCAGCCGCTCACGTCTCACGCAAAGCTGCAGAAGCCGCGATGGCGGTGGCTGAGGCTCCCGTGTTTACAGTACTCTGAAGTGTCTCTGAACGTCAGACGCCATGTCACAGCCCGCTTGCATTTCACTGCATTAAAATCTGCTCACAGCCCGCTTGCGTTTCACTGCATTAAAAATCTGCTCACAGCCCGCTTGTGTTTCACTGCATTAAAATCTGCTCACAGCCCGCTTGTGTTTCACTGCATTAAAATCTGCTCACAGCCCGCTTGTGTTTCACTGCATTAAAATCTGCTCACAGCCCACTTGTATTTCAATGCATTATTATTATTATTATTATTATTATTATTATTATTATTATTATAGAGAATTTAAAAAAGTGCAACCCCTAGATACATGAAATTGGTGAACTATGTGTAAAAGGGCTGTAATTCCTACACTTATCACCAAATATGGACATAAATACCCTCAAATTAAAGCTGACAGTTTGTACTTTAAACTCATCTTATTTTATTTCAAATCCAAAGTGCTGGAGTGCAATGCCAAAACAAAACAAAACAAAAAAAAAAAAAAATGTGTCACTGACCAAATACTTATGGACTGCACAGGGGCGACATAGCTCAGGAGGTAAGAGCGGTTGTCTGGCAGTCGGAGGATTGCCGGTTCAAACCCCGTTCTGGGTGTGTCGAAGTGTCCCTGAGCAAGACACCTAACCCCTAACTGCTCTGCCGAATGAGAGGCATCAATTGTAAAGCGCTTTGGATAAAAGGGCTATATAAATGCAGTCCATTTACCATTTACCATGTATATTAGTTTGTTATTCTAATCTCTTAACCCATTGAGCAGTAGATTTTGTAGAATGTTTATTTTTTTGTTTCGTTTTTTTCAAAATTTAAGTGCGTGTTCTAGAACTTCGTTGCTTTCCGTTACCAGTAGTGATTGTTACATCATCATCAGAATGTTCAGTTAAGAACATTCTAATCACATATTTGTGATCTTAAAGGGTTGATACATACAGTAATTTCTGTAATTTCAATTGCTTCTTGTTGTATATTAATTGCTTCTTGTTCATTTTTTCCCACTACCTTGGCTTTCATCTGTCACATTGTATTTGTTTTGTTTACCTTTGTGTCTATATTGACTTTTCCTTCAGTTCCTCTTTACTTAGCCTAATCTAATCCAATTCAGGCCCATATCTGTGGGCTTTTTAATAAGGTTTTCAAACCCAATACCTAAGTTTCTGAGTTACGCTCTGCAATTCATTCACAGGGGAAAATATGTTTAGCCTGTCATTTTTGATCTGATCACGTCATCCCCGATGTGGGGATTTCCTTTCTAAAAACTCATTTTGTGTCCTTGTAGATCTTCTTTGAGAGGATGCACACTAGACAGGAGGGTATGGGTATGCCTGGAAAAGCTAAATACAAATGATTTGTAATACTATTTTATTCTGGATCTGAATTCGAGGACTCCCCGCCCCCCTCGCCCCCTTCCCACCACCACCACTCCCCCCCCCCCCCACTATATGTCAGTTTACAATCAGCGGTATATATGTATGTATGACCATAAAATTTGTCTTTGCGAATATGCTGATACCTTGCAGGCTTTTGAATAAAACATTTCCACTTTTACAACCCATTTATCCACTTGCGGTTCATACAATTTCCATAAATTCACTGATGAATTACAGTCCAAGTTAGAATTCTTATTTCTGGACTTCATCTTTATAGTTATATTTATGTCATCACTGTGTGCGTGTGCACGTGTGAGAGAGAGAAAGAAAGAGAGAGAGAGAGAGAGAGAGAGAGAGCAAGACGGAGAGGGAGATACAGAGAGAGAACGAGGGAGAGATGAAGAGATTACCTCCTTGTTATTCCAATCTTAAACGAAACCATTCTGCGTTCGTATTTCACAAAGCGCACATGGTTTGTGTTCAGTTGGTTTCTTTTGTTTGCAATATCCCCTTCCCCTCTAGATAAGTCTGGACACCCTTTAATAATCACCATGTATTGAGATGCAGACGCTACGTGTTTTTCTGTCAGGACCACTGTCATCAAAGTAGATCTTTATTGGCAATAAAGGCAATACAGTTATGTTTGGCGGTATGTCTCTGTTCTGGAGCTCTCCCACCAACCACACAGCCCGCGTGGATAAGGCCGGGAGGCCAGCAGCCAAACCCCACTAGAGGGGTACACACAGAACAGATCCAGCAGCAAAGCAAGTTCTTAACACAGAGGGATGGAGCAATGCAATTTCTTAACACATAGGAATGGAGCAATACAAATTCTTAACACATAGGAATGGAGAAATGCAAATTCTTGACACATAGGGATGGAGCTGGGGTGGTGGAGGGGATTTACAAAGCAACGTGCAGCATCTTGCATGCAGGAGGAGCAGCCGAATGAGTAGAGGGAGGCTGTTTAAGTAGACCGCCCTGTTAAGTGAATGTACTGTGATAGGCGAACATCACTCAGCTGAGCCATCAGCTGATTCAGCCAGAGCGCTTGACTCTCGTGGCCTGCCAGAACTACGCGATGCTCCATATTTGCTGGGGACTCCTCCATCGTCTCTCTTATGCTTTTTAAATGATAGCAAAAAAAGTGGATGTTACTGCTGTGTCATATTCACATGTATTCAAGTAGTAACACACAGGTCCCTGCTTGACGTTTGGGTGGTGTGGGGGGGGACGGGGGAATTGTAACAAGCTAATAAATTAATAAGAGTCCTTGACGTGTTTTCTGGCGTCTCGGTTGAAAACAGTAGAGCAGCTCGAGGCACAGATCCCTCCTGTCCAAACTGGACCTTTTAGTGCTCGCTCTCCCCCATCCTCCCCGCCACCATTGTCCCGTCTCTTCTGGCTCACTGACTCGCTACGGGGGAACAGACGACGCCCTTTGATCATGAGCAAGAGGATAATGGGGGGGGGGGCAGGAGGCAGTACAAACACAAAAAAACTTTGTTTCTCGAGCTTTCGTGACTTTTAATGGGGTACGCGTTCGAGCGGAAGCACATCGTAAGGGGCGTCAAGCCTTTAGTGTGCTTTGTGTTCAAGCCTGGCACAATATTCATGATGGCACAAAGTAATCAGCGCACTGATTACATTTTATTTATTTTTTTTGGGGGGGGGTGGGGGTGTGCTGGGTGGGGGGGCTGGAGTGCTGTGCTTACCAGGATTTGATACAAACTTTATCTGTGATTTTGACTTGCAAATACAAGTGTTTGTGGGTTTTTTTTTTTTTTTTCTTCTTCAGTTTGGTAAGTTGATTGCTGAAATTGCTGAAAATGTTTGTGAGGGAAAATGGCTAAAATCCTCCTTTAGACACAATGACATGCAAAGGGCTCTCTTTTCACTGTCAACATTTCCACTTTCAGACTCCAGTGGTAACCGATAGCAACCGTAAATGAAGGCGTGTCCAACTCAGTTTTTGTAATTAGCTACAGAGGCTGTAGCGCCACAGCTAAAGAAATAGATTTAAGAGGAATGAATTACCGGTGTGTGATGGAATTTAGGCTGGCCAATCAGATTGGCTGCTTTTTCTTTTCCTTTAATATCTGTATATCAAGGCCATAAGCAAACTGGGCAGTTTCATCATATCTGATATAACCCACTTCTCTGGAAAAAATGTGCAGTCATGGAATTCCAAAATGGCCTCCACAGGTAAAGGATGTTGTCCAGGCGGCCTGCAAACTCGAGGACAAGGTGTTGGGGGTGATAATTGTTCAGTTTGCATATTTTCCTAATTGATTTAAGCCTAAGGTACGGATTTATTGTTTATATTTTTTTTGTCTTTGATTATACATTTTACTCAAACTTATTGATAAACTAGTTGCTGCACTACTTTTTGAGTTTACCTGGGTATTTAAGAGACATAATACATTTTCTACACTTCAATTAAATTTCATTGCAATGCTTCACAACCAACATTTCCATCCCAGTCAACCAAGCACATAAGAAAGCAGAAGTAGTATATGCAATTTATGTCTTATCAACATCCCGCTCCAGTGCAATAAGGCAAGCATTAAACCAAAATGAATGACTTTCCATTTTTTTATGGTGTGCGCATTTGGTCACATAACATAATGTTAGCCTACCTTATGACTGAATGCTGTGAATAAACTCTGCACTTCATCTGATATAAAGAAAGAATATAATCCAACTGTTCGCAAAGAAAACCAAAGATAGCAGGGCATTGAGAACGAGATGTTTAAAAACAGCTGAGATTCCGATTGTAGCTGGATTGATAATTGACTCATTTAAACTAAGGTCTTTGGCTGCAAAATGAGACTAGCCAATTTAAAAATAAAGCAACAGTAATGTATGTAATAATTACAATTAAAGGATCCAAATTCTTTAAATTGGTCTGAGTTAGTGGACAGAACAGTTAACATTCTGTATACTGTGTACACAAACACACACGCACGCACACACACATGCACACACGCACACGCACACACACACACACACACACACATAGATGAATGCTTATCTACATAAAGGCCATTTTACACGTAGATGGCCTCTCTAAACATCCATCAGACAGTGTTGCACGATTGCTTTGAGCCCTGTGTGTTAGACGTTGACACGAGCACACTGCTAAAAGCACCTCAATAAGACAGAAATAAACGGTGGAATGGGAGGATTAAAAATGCAAAACAAATAATATGATGTGAAATTAGCACTGAATGTTTTCACCGGCACATCCCCTAATGCATCGCTTCACTGTTGATGCAAATGGGTTTATTGCAGTCCGACCACAAAATTATCATTATCAAGAAAAAAATTAATAAATAAATACTCCATTTGCACAGGAGAAATTTAGTGATTCCATTAACGCCCAGGTGCATCTGTGCCGCATTTTTCACTAAAATAGGACCCTAAATGTCAATTCAACTCGAACAGAGTTCCTTTGATTCCAGTGGGGATCAAATAATACACTCTAACTGAGTTAAATCTACTATGTTGCTTCTGACCTAGCACAGAAAATATTGCTGTTGCCGTGTGGGCCAGATTTAAAGATAATCCAAGCTTGTGTCTGTTACTGTCTTTTGTTTCGGTAGTTTTGTTTTGTTTTGTTAGTACTGAATCATTGATTCACGCGCTCGGCCAACTAAATTGTGCTCACCTGTATTTTACTGTCTGATGTTCTAAAAGCAATGGTGAGGAGCCATGGTTTCTTTAAAACCCATCCAACCCACCCCCCGGATCCTGCAAAGTTAGATTTGTTCCATCAACCTGGGAGTCCCTGAAAATTGTCTCTCCATCCATCCCATCCATCCATTATCTATACCTGCTTATCCTGGGGGGGTGCTGGAGCCTATCCCAGCATGCATTGGGCGGGAGGCAGGAATACACCCTGGACAAGCTGCCAATCTATCACAGGGCACATACACCATTCACTCACACACTCATACCTATGGGCAATTTAGGGTCTCCAATCGGCCTACCTGCATGTCTTTGGGCTGTGGGAGGAAACCGGAGTACCCGGAGGAAACCCACGTGGACACGGGGAGAACATGCAAACTCCACACAGAAAGGCCCCAAGCCGAGATTCAAACCCACAACCTTCTTGCTGTGAGGCGACAGTGCTACCCACTGCACCACCGTGCCGCCCATTGTCCCTCCAGTATCCCACAATTTCCTGTTCTCCTTATCTGAGAGTCTAACAGCTGCTTCCAAAATTTTGAATCCAAAGCCAAAGGAGTATGAATAACTGCATCTGGCACCAAATCACCATCATCCTCACTGACATCCTGTTTCATTCCAAAGAAAGGTTAATGAATGAAATGAATATAAGTGATTGGGGTTTTTACTGTTCACTGGAAAGTTACCACCAAAGGGGTTAAAATGGAGGTTAAGAACACCAGTAAATATCCGGAACATCTTCTTTATCCTCCACCGTCCAAGGCCTTCTGGCGCACAGAGTGTACAATCTGCTGAATTTTCCCCTTGGCTAAAAACCACAGAGGTTATTTTATGGTTGTCATCTGGCCCAAGTCTGGTGTTGGTCTGCACATTTTTGTTTTGTGCACAAAAAAGATCAGTCTTTAAACTCAGGCTAAGAAAAAAGGCTTATAAAAAAAGATTTATTATGAATATTGAACAAATTTATTTTGTGTTGTAACTCTATGAGTCAAGAGAAGGTGTTTTCAATGGGAAGGACTATAATAATAATAATAATAATAATAATAGTGCTTTCTGCTGCCACATGTCATGAAAAGACTATCAACAGAAGCTACCAATGCCTTGATAATACTAATTAAGGCAAGTTTGTTTTAATCAGTAGAGCCCACTTGTTTGAATAAAAAAGACAAATATTTTGTAACATTAAACATTTACAAATAATTGGTAAACACGGTTCAGTTCAATTGGCAAAATGACTCACCAAACTGTTTATGAATAAAATGTGTCATTTTAATTTGATTTAATTTAATTAAGTCAAAGATAGTCAAAAGATATTAACAGATATTGCCGAAAAGACCAGAAAGCAAATTGAACGTTGGATATTACATGTCACGATTGTTTATCTTCCTTCTGCAGCGTCAATGAAATTATGCAACTTGCCTCCTAATTCGCAGGGCCTTAACCCTTTGAGGAGTTGGCCTTCTGGAATGTTATTGTTATTTTTTCCAAATTAAAAGTCACCCTTTTTCTAGATCACGTTCCACGGCAGAGGTTCGAGCGGTCATTCCTCGGGGGTGTTCTCGCGGCGCGCGAGCGAACAAACGGCGTCGGGTTCGATTCAATCAAAGCAGATCCCCCCCCCGCCCCCCCCCCTCCCCTCCCACCCATCCCCAATCTGCCGCCTTAATGAACACCTGACCAATTTGTTGACACTCATTGCTGCGTAAGAGCGCGATTAAGCCCTGATTGTAGGGCTCTAATCGCGCAGTCTTTTGCAAACATCCTGGCTTCACGCGGGGATTATTTTCGGTCTTTTTTTTTTTCTTCTTCCGCTACTCATTTGCCATCAGCCGCGAGCTCGACGAGAGGCCACTTCTGTCAGGGTGCCGCCGTCGAACTCTCGCAATCACTCGATCGGCCTCTATCTATTTATTTTTTATTGATTTTAACCGCATTCGCGATTTTCGGGAACGTGACTTTCCGCTTGTCGCTCTTTGGAGAGTTCTTACCTTTTCACCACTTGCCTTTCTTCCTTTCTTCTCTCCTTCTCTGCTATCTCTCTTCTTCGTTTCCTGCCCCCCCCCCCCCCGTGCGTGAAAGGAGGAAATTATATCGGTGATAAACGCTTGATAAATTAGTAATAAGGGTCTTGTGTTCTGTTCGTCTTCACTTCTCAAGCAGACCGTGAATGAGAAAAGAAAACACCAATTTTTTTATTTTACTGTTATTATTATTATTTTTTTTTCAAGACAAGTGAGTGACACCTTTTGTCATTCAAGCTCTGCTTGAGAAGTGATGTCATACTGAATATTGTTTTGTTTGGGTTTTGGACCATGGAGGCCTATTTTTTGTTTTTCAGTTGGTACACCTTTTCTTGTTATGAGCATATGCTACAGTGCATAATAAAAATAAAAATAAAAATATGTAGGATGTAGTAAATCACAGAGTGTTTGCAGCAGTGCTTATGCAGGTGTGCTCAAATCTGACCCTGGAGGCCGGCAGTGCTGCTTGCGTTCATTCCTCCCCTCTAATCAGGGACTGATTTAAACCTGATGCACCAGGCCAGGGTAATCTCTGGCCAATCAGTGGCATTATTATTGAACGAGGGACTATCAAGCAGAGGAGAAGTCCTACAGTACCGCTGACCTTGAGGGCTGGATTTGAGTGGCCCTGGCTTAGACTATCTTGGGTGACATCACTTCCAGAGACTCAAAAGGCCTCATTGGCTCGTTTTCTAGGGTATGTGCCTTAAGCTGACTGGACCAATAGGCTTCGCTTAAGTGTTTTTGGGGTGCTAGTAAATGGTAGTTCCATACCCCCTTGTCAGGCATTTTGGGGGGGGGGGGGTCACCTGGCCCAGATGTGCAGCACCATGCTGGGTGCCAAATTTATTAATTAATTTCTTTTTAAAAAGAACCGACTGCAAATATCTTATTTTTGCAAAAATAATAGCTTGGAAGTCTAAAACAAAAAAAAATATGGCTAGCTCATTGTTTGCTTGGCTATACATTATGAACTGCATGTATAATATATTGATTCATTTACTAATGTATTTTGGTATCTTTCTCCTGCCTAACACCCTTCTAAGATGTTTTTTTTTTTTACTCGATGGTTTATTTTCTACAGTAATTGGCTTTATAGAACACCCACATGTCCAAAAGTGTTCTCATGGCCAGTGTCTGTTTACTAATAATTCATACAGATGTATTTTTTTTTTTTTTCAATGTTAGGATTTCTCATGCATCGTAAAACCTTTTGGAATGCAAATTTTTTTGTGTGGAGTGGGACCCACATGTTTTATTGTTTGTATCTCCCATTTCACTATATTTTTTTTAGACAGAGTTATTCATAAAGAGTTATTCATAAAGGCCCTTTCCATAAAGCTCTACAAGTGGCAGACAGTAAAATGATCCTGCTGTTCACCGTTCTGTGTTCTGTTGTAAACCCGCTCGACCATAAACCCCCCCCCCCCCCCCATCCCCCCACTCCACCACGGATTCTGCTGAGTCAGCGGATTCTCCCGCCCCTGAATTCCTTCTGTCCTTCTGCCTCTGCAGCTGCAGGAGGATCGCATAGGCAACTGGAGTTCCACGGGCTGCCATGCATTAGAGAACATCCGTTGCCACGGTTATGGTGCCTGATCACGTTCATTCCTGAATGCCTCAAATGGATACACTCCAGCTTCAGAGGTTGGGGGGGGATGTGGGGCGGAGCATTCTGTGTCAACACTTCGAAGAGTAGATTTTCTAGAATGTTTTTTTTTTTTTTTTCAAAGCTTTTAAGTCAGTGTTCTAGAGCTCTGTTGCTCCCGGTTACCAGCAGTGATGGTTACATCAGCATTAGAATGTTCTGTTAAGAACATTCCAATCACATGTTTGTGATCTTACTCCGTTAAGGGTTTTTTTAAGGGAACACAGTTGAATATCTGGTGGATGATATCTGGTGGCCCCTCCCAGCACAAATGCCTCCTCCGTCTCTCTGAAGCTCTGTCCTTTATGCTCTGTGATGTCGCCGGCGTCTGCACCTCACTGCCATGGTTCAGCTCAAATACAGGCGGCCCGTGTTCTCCATGCCTGGGGGGAATTTGTGGACCGATGACAAATCACACCCCCTTTTTTTTTTTATTTTGGAGACAACTTTGTGTTGACAAGCCTTTTAACCCGGAGGTCATCCCTTCCACAGATCCCCCTCAAGCCCTGAGGGGGGTGGAGGGTGGTAGGGTGGGGGGGGGGGTCTAGATGCTGGAAGACCCCCTATCCCCCAATCCTTCGCTTCCATAGCGCTGTGCTGCAGTCCTCCACATACTCGCACTGCATAATATCGAATATTTACATTCAGCGAAGCAGGCCTTGCGTCTGATCATTAATAATAACCTGACCTTCTCTTTCTAATGCACATTCTCTGGGAAGTAGCTTCCGATTAAACATTACATAAAAGGAGGAGAACATTTATTTATTTTATTTTTTTTGGGCCAGGCCTTGAATTAGCTGTGTCTCTGAATTTCAAACACGTTAAATGTTCAGTTTAAAACCGAGGTCTCCTGCCTCAGTCCGCTAGGCCACAGACACACGGGGTTTCGCATACGTCAGCTGATCCCACAGTTGCCGTGGTAACAACGGGGATTCACCCTGATGGGACACGCAACACACTGCAATACTTCAGATCTAATGTGCAATTATATTTATTTCAACGCACTTACACTTATCTGCTTTTGTTCAAAACGTATCTGCTTGGGACAAATCACGCAAATGGCTTCGCAAATGAAATTCAATTAGATTTCAATGGATTCTGGGAAAAAAAATGGTAATAACGTGTCGTTATAAGTTAGTGTAAAGCCTGTACAACAATAAGAAGTAATGTTGTACATAGCCGCATTGGAAATTAGCAACAAGACTCAACTGCAATGATGTTTTCTTGGTTTATATATTATTGTAAATAAAAATGTGTATTTTATTTCCAGTGAACTGTCCTGTCCGGTACATATCCGAGCGAAACATGACTGATATCATAATAAGGCAAAAAAAAAAAAAAAGAAGAAAACTCTACAAATTCTGCTACCATTGATCCATTTTTTTTTTTCTTCTACAAAGCCTGAGCTCTACTTCGCATTCGACCAGCGGTGGGATTCTGTTCCGCTGCAGCCCAGCTGCGAATTCATGGGCCGCTTTTTCGGTCGGTGCGTTCATAACGCTGAAATAATAACGCTCGCGGTCGCTATCGACATCGTTCGGCGGGAATTATAGGTTGCATTATGGGAAAAAAACGCTCGGATGAGGTGATCACTCACCCGTTAGTTTGGCCGCAGCCGAGAAGCTCACGGGACGAATTTGCTTTTAGAAGAACGAGGGAAAGGGACTAAAAGACGGCATAAATTTCCGGCTCCTATCAACTGTCAGCCACATGTCAGCCGCATTTTTGGCTAAGATTTAAATCCGATACAATAATGGAGGTTTACAGGAAAAAAAAATTATGCATACATACTGAATAATTTAACTTGCACCCCTCCCTCCTCCTTTCTGCTTTTATAATAAAAAGCGTATAAGCAGGCACGGGTTTTATGTTAAAATTGTTCTCGTTGGCAACATTTGTTTTAAAATCGTCGCCGCACTATATTTGAAGGCAAGTTCTATGAAAAAACAAGCCTAAAACACCCCTTGCTCTTCATAGCACAAACATATTTAATATGTATTATTAATAATTATTCCACATTGATTAACACCGACCCAGATCTGATTTATGGATTGAGTCATGCATGCTGGTACAAAATGTGCAAAAATTAGCCCACTGTTCAAAGTAAAGATATTAATGCAAGGCCAGTTTTACACAAAATGCAGCTCACATCTTTTCACAAACGACAACTACACACAACACAAAATGAATGATGTCAGAAAGCTCCTGGGTTATTTGCAACATGAATTTTTCTTAAAATCCGCATTATGGATGTATATAGCTTGGGTGGGCTATTCAGAAATCTCATGGATTTAAGAATGTTATAACACATGAATGAAAAGTCATGTAATGGCCTTGGTGCAAACAGAAGGTGAGAATGTTGTATTTTTCTATTAAAATTGATTAATTATCTCTGAAATCTCAATAAAAAGTGATATGAACTGTATCGGGTTCCTCTGTCTCATCCAATAGTAAAAAGATTCTGAACATCCAAAATTTAAGAATGACACTAAAACCTTTTCAAGCTCCTGAACATAAGCATACTCTAGCCTCAACCCTAACACTTGCAGTTTTCCTGAGCCTAACCCTAATTTGAACTCTAAAACTCTAAACCCTAATTCTAGCCCCAGGAACCACCTTCACAAAAAAGAAAAAAGCAGCATTCACACTTCAAACCGACTCTTTTCCACCCAGACATTTTTCATTTATTCATGCAGAGAGGGCCGAGTCACTTTGATATAAGATGTGAAATTGTAATTCCACATTCACACGCGGGTCCAGAGAGGAACAGTACGCTTCAGCACAAAGGGCAAATGCTATGCTTCCACAGATTTCAAACTGTAAAGCAACAAAAAAAAAAACTTCATAACTTCTAATGCCTCCGATAGATCTACAATACATTTATCCTGCGTGATATCACATATAGGTCATGCGGGATAAATATATGAAATGAATTTCATCTCACTCACCATTACAATCCTGTCACGGAAACGTCCATTCACCAACCCACTGCCTCCAGTACAGTATCCTATCCCTCACCTTCTGACAGCATTTTTAAATGCATTTTTAATTTTGATCCTTCTTGCCCTCCCATCTCCTCAATGATGTTACTTTGTCGCTTTTTTATTATTATTCTTGCTTTTAATTAGCACTTAACAAATGGGTTTCTGACTCAAAGAGGCACATTATGGTGACAAATGTTGAAAATGAAACAGGAAGTTAAAGCTAATGAATCCATTTCTCAACACATATGATTTGTGCTCAGGAAACGGAATAAAAAAGGTGCCCTGGACATATTTGATAAGGCCCCAGAATAATAACAGTTGTTTTTTTGTTTTTTTTTAATCTTGTTAATTTGAATTCTCTGAGTAATGGTAACACATCCTGTGGGTTTTCCTTGATGTAAATGCTGAGGATTGTCAAACTGACATATGGCAAGTGGTAGTATATGGATTTTTTAAAGAATAATCATCATCTGCAGGCTGCCAAAGGAAATGTCAGGATGGCATCAGAGATTAAACTTTAACTTTTAAAAAAAGAAAGAAAAAAAAAACACCTGTCGATGGAAACAAATATTCCTATTTGAAAATTGCCAGGATTTCATCTGTAAAGCACTCATGAATCTCTGTTAAGCTCAGCCTAAAGGCATGCAACATTGATCACAAAAACAGCTAGTTCAGTTTTGGCGTTCCAACTTTGTCACAACCGTGCAAAAGGGCTTCCGTCGGGGGTGGGGTGGAAGTGGAGAGGTGCCGGGGGCGTGGGGGTCATATGATCAATAATAAATATTATTGAACCTGGCCCAGAATTAGTGCTAGCTGATGCTATATACATGTCCTTCCTCTCATACTGTACGTTACTCTATTGCTACTGTCCCTGCCGTTTTTTTCCCCCATAATGCAGTTCCTGCAGCTTAACTAAAATGCACGAAAATCACAATGAACTCCTCACAACACACAGGAGCACCATCTTTACATCGCCGCGAATGTTGTGGCGTCGGATTTACGCTCTGTCAAGCTGAAGTCTTTAAAAGCAAATTGCCACTCAACGAAGTAGAACTAGTTGAGTCGTCGTCCTAGCTTCGGAATGCTGGGGGTATTCATGGGGAAACTGCTGGTGCTTTTTTTCGTTTTTTTTTTTTTTTAAGAAAAAATGACTAATGACTTCTAAAGTTTGGTTTACATGCATAGTGAACTGAGAGAGAGATAGGAACAGGAGCCAAACTGTACCGAACAGTAACGGCACATCTTAACGGGCCTAGCAGTGCGGGAAATGGTGGGGCACCACGTCGCATGGTGCTCCTGAGTGTGCGGAATACATAATCGGACGGAGCCTCTCCTTTTGCGTAGCTAGTCACTGTTCGCCTCAGTGTGGGGTGGATATTCTACCTGTCTACAGCAGAAGCCATTTTTTAAAATTATGGCAGCTTGTGCTCTTAAAAGATGCCCTTTCGAGAAAATTGGTGACTCAAACAAAGTATAAAAAAAGGAGCTTTGAGATTTGACATCTAAATATGTGTTTGGCACAAACAACACTTAGTTTTTTTTTTTCCAAAGTGCATGGATGTGGATTGGAACTCAGCAGAAGAAATGCCCACGCAAACGATGTGCACTCGAAAAAGGTATTATCTATTTATTTAGGGGCGACATAGCTCAGGAGGTAAGACCGATTGTCTGGCAGTCGGAGGGTTGCTGGTTCAAACCCCGCCCTGGGTGTGTCGAAGTGTCCTTGAGCAAGACACCTAATCCCTAACTGCTGGCAAATGAGAGGCATCAATTGTAAAGCGCTTTGGATAAAAGCGCTATATAAATGCAGTCCATTTACCATTTACCATTTATTTAGTACTACAGTAGCATTAGCGGTAGGGTAGGTGAGGTTAGGAGATCCATGATGATTGGTCATCAGCGGTAGTTGAGTGAAGATTCCGTCTCTCCCTTGCTCTATGGCGGTGTTACGTTCTTATAGCGTCTACTCACTGGCTCCTGCAGCGCCCTTGTCTCCTTGCTTCATGGCGGGGTGTTTACGGGTTTCTTATTTAGACGTTCGCTGTAACTCCCACTGAGCTCCTGCAGGGGGCGCCCCCCTTTGTCCTCCTTGCTCTCTGGCTATGGCGGGGTGTTTACGGGTTTCTTATTTAGACGTTCGCTGTAACTCCCACTGAGCTCCTGCAGGGGCGCCTGTCCTCCTGCCTTGCTGCGGGTACGTTTCTTATTGAGTGCACTCCACTGGCTCCTCAGCGCCCGGGCAGCCCGCGGACGCGAGCAGAATTATCTCTCCAGCTTACCGCCGGCGCTCCGCGGCCGCGCGGGAAGCCGGTCCGCGGCGTTTGAGCGATGGCGGTCGGGCCGAAGTGAGACAGCCTGTGATTTGCTGTTTGTCGGGAGGAGGAGGAGCCTGACCCCGCGGAGTTCACCTCGATCCGCTCGGCGCGGTTCTCAGACGGATTACACGGGGGGGGGGGGGGGGGGGGTGGGGGGGGTGGTATTTATGGGTTCACAGAAATACTGCAGCGGCGTATGTCTTCTGGACAGCATTACGCCAGTGGTTTCATATAAAAGCCCTCCATTAGAGAGTGACACCGTGCTGAGGACAGTCTTCGTGTGTCCAACGGCTGAAAAAAGTGACCTTACGCCCGGGTCTGGCTGTAGACCTAGGCGGTACAGGTAGTCACCTAGGGCACCATCCACATGAGGGGGGTCTCCAATTGTTTGTGGGGGGAGGGGTGGAAACGAAGGGAAAAAAAGGGAAAACAAAATGTGTTTTATTTTCCCATTTTCCCATTCCACCCCCCCATTTCAATTCTCACCTAGGGCTCTGTACAAAAACTACACTTAGCCCTGCTTACGCCATGGCATTTGGTTATTATCTAGGGAGAACCGTTTTTCATTTTTAATCACAACAAGCTTACTGTTGATTACCTGTGTGGTTTCAATGCATCGGGTTAACCCACTCAACCTTATATAGCCCATGCTCCTGAAAAAGACCAGGCCAGAAACCTAAGGTGGGAGTTTCAGTGGACAACATGCTGTACATAAAACTATTACTAAAGCAAAATACTAAATAAATTAATAGAAAATATAGCGTATATAGCTTCAAGCAGTCGGTATAGAGGTAAGGCGCAGGGCAAGGCACTTCTTCAGAAACACTGTGGTCATATTTGTCCTACAGCTGCATGCAATTATTTTGAATGGTTTTAACACGAGCTCTACAAATCCCAAAGTGCATTTATTGACCTTGTGGTTGCCAGGAGCACCAAAAAACACGCATCTGAGTTATGCATCTAGAGCGATAACACGTTCAGATGTCTGAACGTGTTTTTTTACCACAGATTGAAGCTGGCAGCCAAATAAACCAATTAAAAATAAGATTAGAGCAAAGTATGCAATATTCCATCGCTGTGTACTCGTACATGATGTTAGTTTAGTTCCGGACCATCGAATAGGGGGCTCATTCATAATCGCACAGCCATTTGAAAAAGGCTGAGGTTCGATTAGCTTATGGTGTGTTTTCATCAAAATGTCTGCCTTTAACAGATGCCAAACACGGTTTCCCGTCTTCTCCTCTGAAATATAATCTGCTGTCAGCCACGGCCTTCCTCCACTTTGCGGTCCGCCATTTTCGAGTCACAAAAGAACCACAAGTGGAGCTTGTGCATTTCATTTACGTTGCATTTAAATTGGCAGACGCTTTTATCCAAAGTGACGTGCTGTACAATAAGTATGTACCGAGGGTCACTGGAAAAACTACAGAATACAGGTCAGATAAGGTACAGTTCTTATCAGCTATTATCAGCTGTCCGCAGCCATGGACATCGAAGTCTAGTTCACGCGTTCAGAAACAGGCAGAAACAAGTCAGTAAAGTTACGGTGAATCATAAACTGTGCAGGTAGACACACCTGAGAGAATGAGGGTTCTTTCTGGTTCGAGGACAGACACGTGTTTACATGTTTGTCTAGCAGTGAAGATGCTCGACATAAAATAAAACGGACGGTCCCGTTTCCTCTGCCCCCAACCCACCAGGCCAAACCCAAAGGGAAACACCTCTACTTTAAATATAAACGCCTGCTCACTGATTTATTTCAGTGTGTACGGAAGAAAAACAAACTTCAGTGGCGGGGCTCATCCGACATAAACAAAAAGCATTCAGGCGAACAAAACAAAACAAACAAAATAAAATTAAATAACAAGATCGACCGATTGAATCTTCCTCTCCGGGTAATGCTACGGCCAGTTATTTCTGCGTGTCCTTGGGGCTGCCGGTCGCAGTCGAAGGGTTTGGGTTAAACCGTGGAAACGTGTTCACGCTTTCGAACCGTGTTTTAACAGGAAGAGCCGCACCCGGTTTTGTATTTGGCCAAAGCCAGACGCACTCAGGACGCTCGCAGGGGCAAACGAACCTCTCAACTGTCCTTGTTTTGAATGTGTAAGAAGCTACTATATAGCAGCTGTAATGGGTTGCCATGGCGAAATAACCTTTATAGCTTCCATCTGTAGCAAAATCATTGCATTCGCCCTGCAATGGGATTGCCAATGGAAAATATGACAAACAAAATTATTACACATATAAGATCCCCCTGAAGAGAGAGCAGAGAACCTCCATAAACCTGCTGCTGCTCGAACAGGGTAATAGGTTCAGTTTTTTTTTTTTAATACACATATTTCAAAAGGCGCTGTTTTACGCTTAATATGTGCAAAGATCCCGGGACCACATAAAAGTCGTTCACATTTCGCTGTCGAATGAAAGTCAAGTTGATACACTGTCACTGTTCGGATTGATTCACCCGTCGATGGTACATCTCTGTGTTTGTGTACCCAAGCACAACTACCCCCCCCACCCTTCTCCCACAACCCCCCTCCCCCCCCCCCTCACCTCCCACCCGTGTCCTTCACATTTCTGTGCCTCTGAACTTTGTTTTATTGAGAAATATTAGTCAACGCGTGCCGCACCCAGGTCCCCACGCACGCTCCAGACACCACCACCGTCCAGATGGCGTGGTAATGTAGCAGTAGATACCAAGGTGCTTTGTTCTATAAAAGGGGAGGAGAATCTCTGGAATCTCACGCCTACATCCACCCACCCCCCCCCCACCCGGCCCCACAACAACAACCTTGCTCAGAACCTTCAGAAACAGAAAGGATTGTGGGGCTTTGTTTGGGCCAGGAAGTGCAGTACCTGAAGTGTTCACGGTAGTATTTCCTGTAATTTGTCCACCTTTCGTAAAAAAAAATAAAATGGGTAAGTGCGCGCCACGCTTTATTGGTTTCTACAATGTTAGCCGTAATGAAATTCTGGAATGGGGAGGGGGGAGAGGGGAGGGGGGGGGGGGACACCAGTGTCCAGAGGGCAATATGTATGTTCAATCATATTCATTAAAAAAACAATGTTAGCTCCGCAGTACTCCAGTTGTATTCACATGCAATATAACAATAATTATATTTAAAAAAATAAAAAAAAACAACCCTCATATCTGTAAAAATGAAGCCGAAGCACAGGGGAACATTTTTTTTAAGGAAATGAAATTCTGTGAAACGGAACATGCCTCCAAGTAATGAAAGGGGTCTCTCTTCATTTTCACTGGTCAAGGAAGCCTTCTATGCCTGGAAGACGAGCGGTTTGTGATGAGCTGGAGAAACTCAGAGGCTGGAAGACGAGGAGTTTGTGACGAGCGGGAGAAACTCAGAGGCTGGAGGACGAGCCGTTTGTTGACGAGCAGGAGAAACTCAGAGGCTGGAGGACGAGCCGTTTGTTGACGAGCAGGAGAAACTCAGAGGCTGGAAGACGAGGCGTTCGTGACGAGCGGGAGAAACTCAGAGGCTGGAGGACGAGCCGTTTGTTGACGAGCAGGAGAAACTCAGAGGCTGGAAGACGAGGCGTTCGTGATGAACAGCGAGAGGGAGAAACTCAGAGGCTGGAAGACGAGGCGTTCGTGATGAACAGCGAGAGGGAGAAACTCAGAGGCTGGAAGACGAGCGGTTTGTGACGAGCGGGAGAAACTCGGAGTCTGGAGGACGAGGTGTTTGTGACGAGCGGGAGAAACTCAGAGTCTGGAGGACGAGGTGTTTGTGACGAGCGGGAGAAACTCAGAGTCTGGAAGACGAGCCGTTTGTGACGAGCAGGAGAAACTCAGAGGCTGGAAGACGAGGCATATGTGACGAGCAGCGAGCAGGAGAAACTCAGAGGCTGGAAGACGAGGTTCGTGATGAACAGCAAGAGGAGAAACTCAGAGGCTGGAAGACGAGCGGTTTGTGACGAGCGGGAGAAACTCAGAGGCTGGAGGACGAGCCGTTTGTTGACGAGCAGGAGAAACTCAGAGGCTGGAAGACGAGGCGTTCGTGACGAGCGGGAGAAACTCAGAGGCTGGAGGACGAGCCGTTTGTTGATGAGCGGGAGAACTCAGAGGCTGGAAGACGAGGCGTTCGTGATGACAGCGAGAGGGAGAAACTCAGAGGCTGGAAGACGAGGCGTTTCGTGATGACAGCGAGGAGAAACTCAGAGCTGGAAGACGAGCGTTTGTGACGAGCGGAGAAACTCAGAGGCTGGAGACGAGCGTTGTGACGAGCAGGAGAAACTCAGAGGCTGGAGAGAGCGTTCGTGCGAGCGGAGAACTCGAGTGGAGGACGAGCGTGTGCGAGCAGGAGAAACTCACAGGCTAGACACCCTCACGGTCGGATGAATCCAGTGATCCACATCTTATTATCCCGCCCTCACCCCTCACCACCCCCCCCCCCCCTCACCGCAGCGCAATATTGCTTTAATGCCCCGGCTCTCCAGCTCCCTGGCCTGTCCCGACGCCCGTGGCGACAGGCTCGTCTCATCTCCGCCTCCTCCAGCGCGGCGGCTGTAGGCCACGAGCTCCGCCTCCTCCTCCGCCTCCTCCTCCTCTCTCTCCTCTTTTTCCCTCCTCCTTCAAAGAGTCAAATCTACAACGGAGGACCAGAAAGCCAGGGTCGCCCAAGGTCATTAACGAAACGAAAAAAAGAGTCTTCGCTCCGAGTCGCGTCCGGGCCCGACGGGTTTTTTTTTGACCGTTCTCGCGGTTCTTGACGGGGTCCGCGCTTCGCGTGAGCTGAAGCGAACGAGAGGGACGCTGGGACGGGACATGTTTGTGGCAGGGACGGGACGTGTGTGTGTGTGTGTGTGTTAAAATAGCACAGGAGTAAGTCACCGCGTGAACAGGAGCAGCAGTGTAGGACGACGTTTAGGGAACAGGGCTTGCTGCTTGCTGAGGTTGCGGGTTTGATTCCCAGGTTAGAGTACTGACGTTGTAACCCTTGAGCGAAGGTACTTAACCCGAATTTCATCAGTAATTATCCAGCCGTATAAATAGTCTGCGTGTAGAAGAACGTAACCTGCGTTTGGCCCCTCTGGATAAGAGCATCTGCTGAAACGGAAATGCTGAACTCAATGGAAAACAGCGGTCCTGTTCCCAGAATGCAACGGCACCACGAGCCGAGAAGTCTCGCGTTTGATTTGGTCTCTTCCCCCCACCGGTGTGCCATCTTCACATTCATTTCAAAGGCGCTTCAGCCGTCTGAAAGGTCGAAGGTCAAAAGCTCGAGCTTGCGCGAGCGTGACTCCTCTGAGGAAGTCTGGGCCACGCAATCAATGCCTCTTTCCAGACAGCGGCTACAGCGTATCAATACTACAGCCCATTTCCCTGAAGCCCAGGAACTTCAGCTCCAGGTCTGCGGCAGCCCGAGCACACCGATAGCCCAGAACATCTTTTTTTTTTTTTTTTTCTTTTTTTAAACTAAATTTATTTCTCATCAGTATTTGATCGAAACTTTTGTACAATTCCCTTCAGGACAAAAAGTTAGCGAAGGACAAAAAGATAAAGTGAAAATCATGTCATTTTTAAAAACTTTTTTCTCGCCTTCCACCCCACACCCCCAAACTTTTTCTACTTTTTTAATCAATAAAGAGAAATAAGTATGATAAATATGATAGTATTTAGTTCAGTACAGTAAAAAAAAAGGGGGGGGGAAAGGAAATTATATCATATTCCTCATTTGGGCACATGCTCTCCATCTAGCATGAAATTAATGTCATTATGACCAAAAAAAAAAAAAAAAACCTAAAAAACTGAACAGCCAATGGAGCACTGTGATTGGTTGATTATATCCTGCAGTGAATGATCTCATTTCCAGGGCCAGACGGAGGAGGCACACATTTGGGATCCGACACACTTTTGGGTTTCTCTGTTTCTTCCACCTCGAGCCGCCAGAACGACCTTCCCGCCCACGCCTGTCCTCCCTGGAGCTGAAGTTCTCTTTTTTTTGGGGGGGGGGGGAGGAGCGCCGTCCGCCGTGCTTTTGGATGGTAATTTAAGAGTCACTGAGGGCCGGGTAGGAGGAGAGAGAGAGGGAAGGGGGGGTGAGACTGCAAGGGCGAGCGAGGTTGGCGATGTTCGTCGTTGAGCGACTCTCCCATAGATACCATCTCTGACCTTTGAATGGAAATAGGCGCTCTCTGATGCTGATCATCTTGTGATTACCAGCGACCCCCTCCTCCCCCCTCCCCCTCCCCTCCTCCCTCCCACCCTCCAGGCAAACATTTTTGTCCAATGAATGTGGACCCAGGCTCTAGCTGTGCCTCACATGGTCCACTAATTCCCTATATATTTGTCTGCCTAGGGCATCAGCCAAGTCCTAGCAAATGGGCGAATTCCTCAGTCACTCCACTGTATAGGGAACTAGTAGACCGTTTCAGAAACAGCCTCTGATTCCTGTAATGTCGGCTGTCGAATGCTGTCGTCCATCTTGTTACGAGGGTAATACCGGCCTGCCAGGGAGCGCTAACCTGCTAGCACTAACGCTAACAGCTATGATAACAGCTTTTTTGCGGCCACAATGGCATGGCACCTGAAAAGATAATCACCCCTGTGGAGGCAATATGGCTGTGATAGGTTCAATAAAGGCGAAAAGTGTAGCACTATCCTCTGACATTGCCGTCATGAGGTCACAGTAATACAACTAGCACCAAAAATAACGTTGGTACCAGCAAATAATGAAGACCTACGTTTATGACTGGGCATTCCAAATGTTGGAAAACAAATGGGGGACCAAATATATGTTGTACAAAGCCTGACATTAAACAATTTTAAACATTGATTTATGCATAAATATATCACTTCATAAGCAAATTCACAGAGCTAGTTAACTGAGTTCATGCTGAAACCAGTAATTTCGCATGGTTGAACCCCATTTAAGATAAATAAGTAAATAAATAAAAAATGTAAAGAAAACTCCAGATATGAGAGAGAGCTTGGGGGGGGGGGGGGGCTTGTGGTGTTCACGTGCAGAGTTTAGAGATGAGAGGAATTTTTGTTTTCATGTTTGTCGAAGCGTAAACCTGACAAAACCCTAATCAAAAAATGAATTCTCCGGGAACAACGGGGGCTGGCAATTCAAAAGGGGGCGATTCCGCTTTTGTTTGGTCCCGTATCACAAAACTGCAGTTGAGGAAGCAGGCATAAGAGAACCTCCATAACAAAGTACATTTAAATGTTCCCAAGATTTTTAAAAAACAACACACACGCACACACGCACACACACGCACGCACACACACACACACACGTTCACCTTGTTTGCACGCTTAAAAATAGCAACAGTGGCTTTTTGCATCTCCAGTGTTAACTGTCCCACCTCTACATGCTGAAATCAGTGTGAAGGTGCTCCTAATGCCATCCAGACTGTTTCAGAAGCACACTTTTCAGCACCTCCCTGAGAAGAAGCACCTAATGATCCTGAACAGTATCGCAGTATTATTATTATATATTTTTTTACCAATGAAGCAAGGAGTAAGCGGTAACAAATCGACCCCCTTAATGAGTTTGGCCATTTGTTAAGAAAAGGTGTTTGAGGGGTCGCTGAATTTGGCTGTGTTTAAATTGTGGGGAGAGAAGGGGGGCGGGGTGGGGTGGGGGGGGGTGGGGGGGGGGGGGGGGGCAGCTTAGACATGTATCCAATTAAATGGAAGGATTACAAGGCATCCATTAATGATCAGGCCTCCTCCATCATGTGTACTGAGCAGTGATAGAGGGGTTAGTTACAGAGGAAGCTTAAATGGGATAAAACAAATTCGTAAAAGAATACTGAAAGACCGGTACAAGGTACAAAAAAAAAAAAAGTCCAAGATTCACTTTCACTTAAAAAAAATTCAGTATTTTTTTTTCCCTTCCTTTTTTTAGCCACTCTTCTCGGGCTTTGATTAATAATGTAAGGGCCAGATCCTGTGTCACTGACTGGATTAGGTTTTGACTTTTTGCCAGGTGTGGAAGCAGTTTTTTTTTCTTCTTCTTCTTCTTCTTCTTCTTGCTATCCAAACTCAGAGCACGGGACATTAACCCCACTTTTGGTCTTATGTTTTCCCTGCGTAGTGAAAATCTTATTCCTGTGGTGGTTTAGTTGGTTTAACTCATTGAAGAGTAAATTTTTTTGAAATGTTTTTTTTTTTTTCAGAAGTATAAGTCAGTGTTCTAGAACTCAGTTGCTTCCAGTCACCAGCAGTGATTATGACATCATCATCAGAATGTTCTGTCAGGTAAGAACGTTCTTATTTCCGAATTTGAGATCTCACACCTTCGAGGGTTAAAGGAAGCTTGACGGGCCCTTCAGAGCAGCGCAGCAGATTAGATCACTCACCACCACTGACGGGAATGTCAGTTCCATGAATGGATGAAGTCATCCTTTACGCACTGATGCAAACCAATCGTTGTGGTTTTCTGCAAACATCACTTTCGTTTGATTTGCAATTCGTCTTCCGCTGTTTGCAATTCCAGCCATGATAAGGGTTAATGAAACCTCGTTCTCTTTACGGTACTCTCCACCACAGCCCTGTATCTAGAAACGTTCGACCCATCGTCAGCCAGTCACTACTGGCTGACGGAAGCAGAGGAACGCAAGTGACGTTTTTCCTCCAGGAATTCAGCTCCCAGGAAGTGAAACATATTTTAATCAAAAAGAACACAACCACTCCCCACCTCCCTCCCTCCTTTGAGGAACTTATATAATGCCCAATATACTTGACATTTTGGCATTTACACTTGGTGCTGACATCACACGAGACTTGGTCCCAAGCCTGACTGTCTGAAATTCCTTGGCACAGATCCAGTTTGGGATCGCTTGAAAGATGGTGAAAAAGTTTCATTAAAAAAAATAAAATAAAATCATTTTTTAAAGTTATCGGCTGACCTTTTCTCAGCTGTTAATACTGTTCAGCCTGTCATTATTCTCTGGTAGCTCTCTTTGCCCCGTTCTCTCCAGTTAAAGTGCCCGATATGCCCCAGTTAAGACTATATGCCTCAGCTAAGACTATTTATCTGATGGTTGTCATTGCTGTGGTCCAAAATATTTATTTAAATAATGAACAACTCCACACAATTATGTGGTAACTCCATATATCTTTTAAATATATATATATATATCTATTATCATTATTTTAAAGCTTCTTAACGTAATGTTCTTCTGGATAAGAATCTTATATATAATTAAACGGCTAAACCTAAACCAAACACTGCTCCTGCTCCAAATTTGACATGTTATTAACCTGTGAAATGAAATCTTTTTTTAAGTTGGTTCTCAGAGTGCATTACATTATTTTAAAGAATTTTAATTTTATTCATTTATTTATTTCTTACCTCTTACCTCTTGTTCCCCTCGTGTTAATTTCATTGTTTGGAAATGAGAAACGTCTGCACATTGTGTTACATCATATTTGTTTCTACAACTGATCTGTTAACAGGTCCTTGCCAATGGATGCATTTATACTACGAGAAATAAGATTAACATTAAAATTAGCTTGTAATTCATTAAAACAGCTCTTTGGACCACCCAAGTAAAACCCTTTGCTATCTTGTCCCTACAAGAAAGAATTCAATTTTAAAATTAACAGGCAGGTAAAAGCCATGTATTAATCTGCCTGGTTAATGAGGTGCCAAATAATACAAACAACGCATTATAACAATATGTGCATTATTCCTTTTGTAAAAGAGTTTTGTTTGCTTCACCACAGCAGTGGCTTGTGATGAAGCTTCGTGGCTGGAAGCTATGCTGTCCCTCAGCTCCACAGTACCGGCTATGATACCCAGCCTTGGATTTCTATATGCCAATTCAATTCAGTTTTATTTTATTTGTATAGCGCTTTTTACAGAGAACTGTCACAAACGCTTTACAGAGTAGCAAGGCAAAAAAGAGAGACAGAGCAAAAAGAGCAAACAGAGCAAGCACCAGGCCTGAACCCCCAAATAGCAGGTGCATGAGGTTTAAAAAAAAAAGAAACTCCCAGTGGGAGGAAAACCCTCAAACGACAGCGAGAAAAAATTCCCAAATGGGAAGAAATCTCAAGAGGAACCAAAAGCAAATAAAATGGGTTGAACAGGTTACAGGTTATACAGGTCATGTGCAGAGACTAATTCTGCTCTCCCGGTCTCTTGCCACCTGTTACTGCAGTTACTCGAAATTGTGTCCGCGAGCCGTCGGATCGCAGCCTGGCGACTTCGCGCTCGGCGGTAACGCGGGACACAGACGGGTGCCAGCCACAAAAGACCGCCATCTTGCATTTTTTTTTTTTTTTTTTACGGTCGATGGCACGTTTGAACGGCACAATCTTTAATTTCGTCTGAAGATCTTTTCTCTCTCTCTCTCTCTCTCTCTCTCTCTCTCTCTCTCTCTCTCTCCCTCCCTCTCTCTCCCTCTCTCTCTCCCTCTCTTTTTTCGGCCTCCCCCCATCGCCTGCACGGCTCAGCGGGTTCCCTTTCTTTGCGATCCCCCTCCCCTCCCCCCCCTGACGGGACTGTGAATGCCAGGGACGCGGGCATCGCTCTGGACCCTTATCTGTGGCGCAGAAGCACACGGCACGCCGATACCCTTTGTTGCCTCCTCTGAGCGCACTGAATGGCTCGTTTCTGATTGCAGCGCACACACACACACACACACACACACACACACACACATACTCTAGCACATGCACACACACACACACACACACATAGTCTAGACACACACACACACACACACACACACACACACACACATACTCTAGACACACACACACACACACACACACACACACTCACACACACTCTAGACACACACACACACACACACACACACACACATGCACACACACACGGCCCACACACGGAAAAAAGTTCCCTTGTTTCGGATGATTCCGCCTTCTCTGTTTCCCCCCTTCCCAGCTGAATAAGGGCCCTGCTACTGATGCTGGAGATTTATCTGAAGCGTGCATCGTCTTTCCCGCTTAATACCAGCGCAATCTGCGGAAGATGCGCGAACACAAAGCTGAGAAATATACGCCACTTGATCTGCGCGTGATTGGCCAGCCCGGAATCGGCACATGTTCTTGGGGGGAAGGCAGCATGATTCTTGAATGCGGTTGTGCGGTTTTTTTTTTCTTTCTTTCTTCTCCGCTTTTGCCATGGATTTCATCATTAATAAATAATGTTTATGAATCAGTCGCAAAATGCCAAGAGTCTGAATGGTTGGCGCAATGCAGTCACCATGGTTACCAAGAGGGTTAGAGCTGGACTTCGGCAATCTAATGGTGCCTTGGTCTCAGTGCGCTTTGGAGAAATTTTAAAAAAGGAAACTCTCCAATGGTAAAAAAAATTGATTATTATTATTGATCTAACTTCCTTCTGTTTGCTTAGTTAACTCGACTCCTCCTTTCATTAAGGCAAAGCGGTGATACTCAAACACACGCGTGCGGCGATCTCATTCAGGCAGCTGCAACGCTGCAGAGTCACACCACTACAATACTCGCTCAGGAATGGGAAATCTCATTCAAGCAGCTGCAACGCTGCAGAGTCACACGACTACGATACTCGCTCAGGAATGGGAAATCTCATTCAGGCAGCTGCAATGCTGCAGAGTCACACCACTACGATACTCACTCAGGAATGGGAAATCTCATTCAGGCAGCTGCAATGCTGCAGAGTCACACCACTACGATACTCACTCAGGAATGGGAAATCTCATTCAGGCAGCTGCAATGCTGCAGAGTCACACCACTACGATACTCACTCAGGAATGGGAAATCTCATTCAAGCAGCTGCAATGCTGCAGAGTCACACCACTACGATACTCACTCAGGAATGGGAAATCTCATTCAGGCAGCTGCAATGCTGCAGAGTCACACGACTACGATACTCACTCAGGAATGGGAAATCTCATTCAAGCAGCTGCAATGCTGCAGAGTCACACGACTACAATACTCACTCAGGAATGGGAAATCTCATTCAAGCAGCTGCAATGCTGCAGAGTCACACGACTACAATACTCACTCAGGAATGGGAAATCTCATTCAGGCAGCTGCAACGCTGCAGAGTCACACCACTACGATACTCACTCAGGAATGGGAAATCTCATTCAAGCAGCTGCAATGCTGCAGAATCACACTACTACGATACTCACTCAGGAATGGGAAATCTCATTCAAGCAGCTGCAATGCTGCAGAGTCACATGACTACGATACTCACTCAGGAATGGGAAATCTCATTCAGGCAGCTGCAACGCTGCAGAGTCACACGACTACGATACTCGCTCAGGAATGGGAAATGGCACGAGAATGATGGGTAAACCGGGTTTATTTAACCAAAGCAGATAAGTGAGACGGCGAAGAGATTTCACGAGCAATCTCTGCCAATTTCTAAGAGATTCAAGAGATTTTTGTTGACGTCGGCATGCCAGATTTAGTAATGCTGACAATAGAACTCCCTGCTAGCCATATCCTGTGGTGTTTTCAGCGAAGCTAAAAAGCCTGCATTTTTACCTCGTTTGATGTCGGTGAGAGCAGGTCCACGCGAACGCAGAGGATATCCCATGGAACCGCTCAGCAGCGGTGTAGGGGGGCAGTGTAGTGTAGTGGGTAAGGAGCTGGTCTTGTAAGCAAAAGGTCACAGGTTCGATTCTCAGGTAGGACACTACCACTGCCATTGTGCCACCGCTACCCTTGAGCAAGGTACGCAACCTGCATTGCTTCAGCATATGTCTGCTAAATGTCTGTGATGTAATGCATGTCACTTGCTTCACAAACCAGTATAGAAGTGTGCACGCATGAAATGTGACCTATGACCCATGTGCCAATGTGCCAATATCTAGCTGTATATCGCTGTTGTCGAAAAGTCAGTTTAGAGGGCCTACACCTCACCAGAGCACCCATCTACAACCAGCTGGATTCTGTTGAATGTCAGGATTATTTACGGGTTTCCATAAACTATTCATATTATTTCCATAATGTTTTGATATAGTATCTGTAATATTTATATTTCATGTTTTAATACAAGTATCATTCAAAGAAGATTTCAATCAGATATTTGTATTATTCACAATAAGTTTCATTAGAATATATGTATGATTTACAAATAGTTTTGATAGAACGTCTATATGATGTACAGATGCTTTCAGTATTACCTGTACTGTTTACAGAAGATTTTGATGAGATATCCGTATTATATACAGAAAGATTCATGAGAATATACATTATTTACAGATGGTTTTGATATAATATGTGTATTATGCATAGAACTATAAGCAAGCCTCCCACAAGCACTGAAATCATCTTTTGTAAAATGTGAGAAATTGACCCATCAGTTCCTGCAATAATGAGTGTAGATAAGGTAATCTCTGGTCATTTCCAGATCCTGGATGATATTGACTTTCTATGTCCAATAACAATGATGATATTTCTGAGACTGAACCAGGCAATAAGTGATATCTTAATTTACATTACCATTTGAAAACTAAAAAAGAAGTAAAGCAAACAATCTGGTCAATTCAAAATTAAGGAAGCTATTTATGAATCACAACAAACAGATGAGAAATAAATGTTTTCACTAATGACCACTGCTGATAGCAACACATTGAACCAGAAAATGAAGCAGATAACTTCAAAAGAAAACGTGTTCAAGTTACTTCTGCACTGTCAGATAAAAACAAACAAGGGACTAATTCAAGAAGAAGGAGAAAAAATAATTAGAACTAATTATCAGCCCCAATGAAAGCAAAACTGGGGGTAGGGGTGGTGGTTGGAGTTTGGGGTGGGGAGTTGGGGTTAATATTGGGGGTGAGGGGCGGGTGGTTGGGGTTTGGGATTGGGGTGGGGGTGGCGGTTGGGAGTGGTGGTTGGGGTTGGAGATGGGGTTGGGATTTGGGGTGAGGGGCGGTGGTTGGGGTTAGGATTGGGGGTGAGGGGTGGTGGTTGGCATTGGAGGTGGGGGGGTTGGGGTTAATATTGGGGGTGAGGGTTGGCGGTTGGGGTTGGGATGGTTGGGGTTAATATTGGGGTGAGGGCGGTGGTTGGCATTGGAGGTGGGGGTTGGGGTTATGATTGGGCGTGAGGGGTGGTGGCTGGGGTTGAGGGGTAGGGGTTGAGATTGGGGGTGAGGGGTGGTGGCTGAGGTTGGGGAGGCGAGGGGTCAGGATTTGGGGGTAAGGCGTGGCAGTTGGGGCTGTATTGAGCATAATGGCTTTTCGTCCACCCACACATTCATCCCCATTCGCCTTGTTTCTCCCTCCTTTTCAGCGGGGATCAGTCGCACAAGGCCGTCGCTCTCCGGCGTCTCCGATGCGCCTTTATTGCACCTCCGGGTCACGGCAGCTGACACGCACCAGGGGCTGTAACCACGGCAACAAACAGCCGTCCAGAACTTTGATGTATGAAGTCCTTCTCAAGCTGCTTCCCCAATACCCTTGACAGAAAATCCCCCCCCTCCCCCTATTTTCTCCTTCTCATTTTGGCTGCTCAATTTTTTTTTCTTCTTCTTTTTAAAAATCCTAACAGCGTAATTGATGCCGGTAATTGGGTGCATGCAATTAATAATTTGAGCGGGAGCCAGACAGGGTGCGGGCGACGCAGGGGCGAATCTTCAGCGCGGTTTAATACGCATCTGTACGGAGCAGGCTGCGCAGCCCCACCCCCTTGTCCTGCAGGATTTTGCGTAAGCCTGCCAGCGTGCGTTTACTCCTATCGCTCGGATTCCCGCTGACTGATCCCCGGCGAGCCCCGGTGATTATTACTGCACTCAACACTGTGGGCTGATGGCCCACGGAGGGCTGGGAGCGTATGGGTCTGCGTGTACACCGCGCACCTCCAGTGTTGATTTCCGTGGAGACCGCGTCGTCATCGGAGGACACATCAAAAGGAGTCCTCGCATGCATGAACGCAAACACGCGCATACGTGCACTCACACACACATACAGACACACACGTGCACTCACACACGCATACAGACACACACACACGCGCATGCGTGCACTCACACACGCATACAGACACACACATGCACTCACACACGCATACAGACACACACATGCACACACACATGCATACAGACACACACATGCACTCACACACGCATACAGACACACGCATGCACTCACACACGCATACAGACACACACACACTCACACACAAACATACACATGCACACACACACGCATACAGACACACACATGCACTCACACACGCATACAGACACACACATGCACACACACTCGCACACAAACACACACATGCACACACACACGCATACAGACACACACATGCACTCACACATGCACACACACACGCATACAGACACACACATGCACACACACTCGCACACAAACATACACATGCACACACACACGCATACAGACACACACATGCACACACACATACATACACACACACTCGCACACAAACATACACATGAACACACACAAACACACACACGCATTTGTGCACACACACAAACACACAGAAACACCTACACACACACACACACATAAACACACACACATATGTGCACACACACACAAGGACATGCACACACACACAATTTTATGTTTTATCCCTTGGTTTTTTTATTCGTCAGTCTTCCCGTTTGGAAGTTTAAATGATGGAGAGCCACTCCGACAGTGTTTTAAGATAGATATGCTCGCATTAATCCACGCTGTGACCATTTGTTAAATGCGGCCCCAATAATGCAGTTTCATCAATCTTTTAATTACACATCTAAATGGGAATAGATTAATTATGTCAACCTCTTCTAATTATCTCCTTTTCAGGGTGTGTGTTCGCATCGGGGCTGGTCCTCGCAGTGTGATTTGTAAGATGAATATGAACGTGTCCCTGATGTATGTGGCAGGTGATGTTTGTCTGCGGTGAAAAGCCGTTTTATTAACAACACGGCTAACGCCATGCCAGGACACGGGATGCTGCATGCCTGCACTTAGCAAGCCTCCCGTCTGGTGAGTTATAAGTATGGTAATAGAATCAGTTTAATATGGAAAGATGGACAGATTTTTCTTTTCTTTTTTGTCAGTTTTACCAACGATGGATTTTATACATTGTTTGCTCCATAGGTACCTCATTTAGCATGGCATACAAAGTAGAGCAAACATTTCTTTTTTTTTTTCCCATGCTGACTCCTACTCTGCAGGTTTGCTTCCCTTCCTTTGGTTAACATTGAGCTCATTACCGAAACAGTCAAAAGCATACCTGGGCTGGTGAATCAGGTGTGTTCTCCTGGGAGGCAGTGGTCCTGGCTGTGCAGGTGTATTCTCCTGGGAGGCAGTGGTCCTGGCTGTGCAGGTGTGATCTCTTGGGAGGCAGTGGTCCTGGCTGTGCAGGTGTGATCTCCTGGGAGGCAGTGGTCCTGGCTGTGCAGGTGTGATCTCTTGGGAGGCAGTGGTCCTGGCTGTGCAGGTGTGATCTCTTGGGAGGCAGTGGTCCTGGCTGTGCAGGTGTGTTCTCCTGGGCCTGTTGACCAAGAGGTTTCCATGAGCAACGCCCCTCCACTCCACAGCAAGTGTAGGACTAGTGCTTTTTACAGGGCCCAAACAATCGCATGTCTGCCTGGTCTGCGCTTTTTGCAAAGAGAATTTGTGTGAGAGACAGAGAGAGAGAGAGATTGTGTGTGTGTGTGCGTGCGTGTTTGTGTGTATGTGTGTGTGTGTGAGTATGTGTGTGTGTGTGTGAGAGTGTGTGTGTGTGTGTGCAAGAGAAAGAGAGACAGTGTGTGTGAGGGGGTAGGGTTGAATTAAAGTGGTGGGCAGACTGAAAGCCTGGGAGATGAGGACAGTGTAAATATGTGTTTTTGTGAGATATATAAACACACAAGCCAGGCACACAGACAGATTACCCAGCAATCATCACCCCCCCACCCCCAGGACATTTCTTAGCCAGTCTCCCTCACTCTCTCTATGGAGAAAATACGGGGGGGGGGGGGGCGTGTTTGAAGCCCTGTCGTTTGTTCAGTCAGGACAGACGATGGCCGCGTGTCCTTAATGCATTAGGCGGGAACGCTGCAGGACCTCCGCTGTAAGTTTTGTGTTCTCTTTCTCTCTTCGGGGTCATTAAGAAGCCCCCCCCTGTCTCACATGCGTGGGTTCTCATTGGATGAGCCTAAAGACAACGACTCGGGGCCCAAAATGACGCTGGTTCGTCTGTGCGGTTCCTCGGCCGAAAGCCCTTGCCGTGGGGCGAGGGGGGCGATGGGGGGGGGGGGGGTCTTTCAGTACCGGCAGCGCGGTCGGAGGGAACGCCGGTTTTCCGAGTCGCGCTCAGGAGGCTCGGGAGGAGGTGAGCGGCAGGTCTACGCGACGGCCCAGACCGCCATCGCCCGCTGTCAGTAACGACTCTGTCTCTCCCGTCCCCCCCCAGAACGGCTCTGCGGGTGAGTTCTGCCGGGGTGGGGTGAGGTGGGGGGGGAGGGGGGGGTTGGGGGGTTTGTTTTGGGACACGCAGACTCGCTACACCACAAGGTTAACGTAGTCCTCCCCCCTTATCAAGATGGTAAGAGAGACAGACAGACCCGGGGAGAGGAGGAGGAGGAGGAGGAGGAGGAGGAGGAGCAGGAGTCAGACGCTAGACGGTGCTAAATCATCCCCGGGAATCAAACGCACTTCCTCATTAATTACACAACAGGCTGTGAGTCATCGCTCACGTTCCCTTCAGCCCTCCCTCCCACCCCCCCCCCCCCATCCCCCACCCCCCCGTCCTCGTCCTCGTCCCACCCGGCGCGGGACGTGTCACGGCGAAGGGGGGGGGTCGCGAGATAACAGGAGAGCCCACGTCTGGCTCTGACATTGGTGCGGAACCGGCGAGGATAATGCAGTCCGTCCGAGACTCTCCCTCACCCTTACCCCCCCCACCCCCCTTCCCCAACACCACCCCCCCCTCCCCCCCCCAATCCGTGTTTTTTGACCTTGGCGGGGTTTTGTCGCCGCTCTTATCTCTTCCATCGTCATGGTAATTTATCGGGGCTGGTGAGATGAAAGCCGCTGATTGCTCTGCGTAGGACGATACCTTTTTTTTTCTCTCTTTTTTTTTTTCTTTTCTTGTTATTACCATCACAATGGCGGCTGTAATTGTTATCATTCCTTTTGTTGTCGCCGATATCGCTGTCGTTATGCCTTGTTATTGATGTTGGCGGTATCGGAGGATGCTCACGAGGGCCAGTGTCGCACCACCGCTGCGTGCAATTACCTGTTTAAATATTAAAAGCAGCGTAGGCAAATTGCCCTTAAATTAGTGCCAGTCCTTTGAAATTAATCGCCTAGCCGAGGTATCTCTTTAACGGGTCTTTGTCCAGAAGTTAACCAGCATAAGTCATATAAAGAGAGGCAAAAAATACAACTGGGGAGAGGTTTCTGTGTCTTTAATCAAGGGGGGGCGATACAATGCTGAACACTGTACCGATTCCTTTGTGTTTCTGTTGGCTGAGGACTAATGGTAAAGAGATTTATGCCGCACCACACCTATCAATGAGGTCCGGGGATCAATTCGGAGGGGTTATTAGGCCAGAGTGAGTCAAAGTGTTTCAAAAGGAGGCTGGGTGTAACAGGCGCATGGGGCGGGGCGGGGGGAGGATGGGGGGGGCAGTTGGGGGAGGATGTTTGGGGGGGGGCAGTCTACTGATCCCTCTAACTGTGTCCCGCTGGGGGCGATAAACAGAACTATCACGACGTCATCATCAACAGGCACCGTCCTGCGGTACGCCTACGCCATTTTATCAAATCTTTTTTTTTTTTTGTTTTTACCTTGAATGGCCCTGCATGGACATTTCCATGAGAGCAGACACTGCGCGGTTAAACCCAATCACCACAAATCCATGGGAACCCGATTACAGCGGTTCTCTCCAGACGCTAAAACACCTGCGGCCTGACTCTGTGTGCTTAAGGATGCAGGTGCATCGGTACCGATGGGGAGACATGTCCCCCCCCCCCCCCCAAGCACTTCCCTCCCCGCCCCGCCCCCCCTCGCCTCTCCTTGAAAAGTAGAAGGTGCCCTGTGGAAGGGGTCTAATTCTTAGGAAAGCCATCCTCCATGTGCTCAAGGTTGCAGGTGTAGCTGTACTGATGGGGAGACATGCCCCCCCCCCCTTTAAAAGTAGAAGGTGCCCTGTGGAACGGGGGGGCCTTATTATTAGGAAAGCCATCCGTTATGTCCCCGGTGGAGACGGATGGCTCCTCCGCTGCCTGCGTTTGACATTTCCCACACGCCTTTCATTATCCCAGCTGATCTGTAAATTAAGGGAGCAGCGCTCCCCCGCGATAGGCCGGCCGGCCGGCCGCGAGGCGGAGCGGGAATTTTTACCGAAGCGTCGCTCCCCCCCCCCCCCCCCCGCCTCCCACCCCTCCGCTTCTCCTCCTGACCTTTCCCCCGCTGCATTATTTAACATATACAAATCCCAGGCTCATCGCCCGCCGCAGCCGCCATACTGCGCTGACAGTGACGTATGGGCCAGCAGCGCACACATCGGGCATAACGGAAGGTTTTAAATGTTTTAAAAACGGTTATTTTTCACAGCCGAGCGGGTTTTCATTTTTTTTATTCCTCCGTTGCCATGGGAATAAGAAACCGCAACTAACCCCCCCCAAGCCCCCCCTTTTAATTACTGCTGCGTGTCGAAGACGTCATCACTACTCGAGCCGAAACAATCCTCGATGAGTTCACCTTGATTAATTAGGATTGTGAAGGAACCACGATGCCTGCCTTCCAAGTTAGGGGTTTCATCTCTTTTTTTTTTTAATTTTATTTTGTATGTTTCAAATAATAATAATAATAATAATAGGATAAATAAATGAATTAGAATGCATGGGAATCCGAGGGAGGTTGTCAGCATGATGATAGGTCAAGGTCAGCCGCAACAGAAACTGACTCTGTGACGCAGAAGTGCATTGTGGGAGTTTTTGCGTGCGGGAGCGAGACGTGCAGTTTGGGCAGTTTGGGCTCCTGGAGAAAGCCTTTGACTGACTTGCATAATCTATAAATAAATCTTTTTTTTTTTTTTAAATGAGTCAAGGTTGACAGGTTATGTCTTGGCAGAATAATAATTGGTCCCAATCTGAAATAATCCTTCCGGCCTTTGGGTGTGTAATTATTTACACACTCTACATCATAAGGTGAGAGAGAGAGAGAGAAAGAAAGAAAGCGAGAATGAGATAGAGATGGGGGGGAGAGAGAGGTAGGGAGGGAGAGAGAAAGAGAGAGAAAGGGAGGGATAGAGAAAGAGAGAGAGAGGGAGGGAGGGAGAGAGAGAGTGAGAGGTAGGGAGGGATAGAGAAAGAGAGAAAGAGGGAGGGAGGGAGAGAGAGTGAGAGGTAGGGAGGGATAGAGAAAGAGAGAGAGAGGGAGGGAGGGAGAGAGAGAGAGAGAGAGAGAGAGGTCAATATTGTATTTTCCCGAATGCCCACTGAAAATGGCTGCGTATTTCTTTACCGAAACACTTTTGATAGCGATCTGGAAAATGTCAAGAGAGACGGAAAAAAAAAAAAAAGTGATTTAATAATTAACAAGAGTTTACAAGAACAGCAAAGAAAATAAATGATAGCGCTGAAACAAGGAGGACAATGAGAAGACATTAACAATCAGGTCTGCCAGTGACTAACGAGCAGACCCAGCGATGTTTTAATTAGCAGGCCAGTGGACGGGAGAGTGATTAATGAACACAATTTTATTTAAGCTTTGCTTTGAATTAATAACAAATTGACATTTAATGAAAATTACTCGGCACCATCAGAATTAGAACACTCTTTCGCCCTCCCCAAAAACACTGGGCACAGCGTTAAGTGATACTTACAAAAAACAAACCTGGCCTTTTTTTTTTACATTTTCTAAAATAATCGAGAGTTAGAAAATTGGTAATACATAAACTCACATTAAACGCAACAAAACTAATTCTTATGAATTTGTTTGCTTTCATTTTTCGACCTGAAAGCAAAACCTTTGTGATATCTATGATTCAATGAAGATTACATAGATATTTCACACTCCGTTTTACAATGTGATTCAGCCATACATTTAATTTTTTAAAAATAAAAAAGTAACCTCTATTTAACCAGGGTGGTCCCACTTAGACATAGATCTCTTTTACAGGGGAGCCCTGCTACACAGCAGAAATAAATAAACTGATGTCTGCCATCCTTGTATGGGCATCTTGGCACCTTTCTAAAACATGGTTGCACAGTCTCGGATCCCTTCGCTGCCATGTCCGTTATAAAGACTCCCAGCATGCACCTCTTTGTGTCGGACTGCTCCTCAGAATCCCGTCCTCTCAGCCGCGTTGCGTTCGTCGGGGTTTTCGATATCAGGCCTCATCATTTTTTAATGGACCCGCTTTAATATTTAATTCCCCGCCGATCGTCCGGGACCTATTTTCGACTCTTTGTGATGTATTATTGCGGCGGTCCCGTCGGACGGGCCGCGAACTCCCGAAATTCAATTTCTCGCAGTCACGGTCTGTGTGATAATCTCCACCCTGAGCCTGACTATCTGGGTGAATTATCATATGTTGATGTGACGGCATGTTAAAGTTTGGGGGGGAACGTTAATTTGAGTGAAACTACAAAATATGAAACATCGTTTTAAAAGGGGGGGCAGACCAGGGGTGTCTGTCGCCTCACAGCCAGAAGGTCGTTGGTTCGAATCTCGGCTTGGGCCTTTCTGTCGTGGATGTTCTCCCCGTGTCCGCGTGGGTTTCCTCCAGGCACTCCGGTTTCTTCTCACAGCCCAAAGACATGCAGGTTCAGCTGCCTGGAGACTCTAAATTGTCCTTGGGGGGTATTAGTGCGTCAGTGAAGGGTGTGTGGGCCCTGTGATGGATTAGCCACCTGTCCAGGGTGTATTCCTGCCTCCCGCCACAATGCATGCTGGGATTGGCTCCAGGATAGGTTTAGAAAATGGATGGAGGGAGAGAGTTTTAAAAGTCTTACGTCTGAGAGGAACAAGGCACAGTTTGGGACAAGCATGTACAGTAACAGTTTTCAGTCCTCACCATCCAATCAGGGCCAATCGGTGATGTTCATCAATAAATGAAAGGAAACCAGCAGCACTACAGGCATTGAGGGTCAGATCTGAGCATCTAGGGCCAAGACCTGCTGGTATTCCACCTTCCCTTTACCTGGGAGTCAGACATTTTTTTTTTTTTTTAATTGGATTTTGATTTGAGGGCCAGATTTGAGTATCCAGGATCTAGGCCAGGGGGCTAGATCATGGACTGTCCTGTAAATTTTAATTTCAGCCCTAATTTGGCTCACCTGATTCTACTAATCAGCAGCTCAAGGAGATCTCTAGCTGTTGAATGAGCTGGGCTTTGTTATGGTTGGAGTGAAAACCTACAGGACGGTGTATCTCCAGGAGCAGGGTTGGGCAGCCCTGCTCTAGCTGTTGAATGAGGTGTGATTTGTTAGGGTTGGAGTGAAAACCTACAGGACGATAGATCTCCAGGTGCAGGGTTGGGCAGCCCTGATCTAGGCCACGCAGGACTCCAGGCCACTGGCCTGGTCTAAATCACTGAGGTACAGATCATTGCCCTGAAAGCCAGTGCCTTGGCAGGGTAGGTTATCCCAAGAGACTCCCCAAGCTCGAGCGCACTTTATCCCTACACAAGAAATAAACTCTGTTAGATTAAAAAAAAAAAACTCTGTTAAAGCTCAGTTCAGATCAAAATCTCCAGAGCAGGCAAAAGTCCCGAGTGCTCTCCCCCATACCCCTCCCCCCACCCCCACCCCCACCCCCCCATCAAAAAAAAATTCTTAGAATGTAACTCAGTAAAGGCAGCATAGTCCACATCAAAAAAAATATGGCTAACAAATTAACTGACTATAACAATCGGTGGTGGGACGGTTGATGCATTTCCCCTTTAAACTGTGGGTGTATGATTTTACACGGTGAGTATCACAGACTCAGCAGAAGGTCACAGCCTTGATAGCTCACACTGATCAAAACCTCTTAAGCTCATAAAAAAAACACTGTAAAAAAGGAGTCAGTTGTAGCCTCTTTGATCTGAATTGGTATTGCTTTACAAGCATTTAGTCTATGCTCATCCAGCGAAACTAGCACAACTAGCATTTATTGGATAGTATCCATGTGTACAGCTGGATATATACTGAAGTGATTCAGGTTAAGCGCCATGCTCAATGGTACAACAGCAGTGTCCTGCCTGGGAATTGAACCAACAACCTTACGGTTACAAGCCCAGTTCCCTAACTATTGTACCACACTGCGGCCTTCAGTAAGGACTCTGAACACCTGCTGTGCATCTGTTCTGTTCTCCGTGCGCAGTGCAGTCATTGTGACGTCCCATCGCACGGTGACATCACTCAGGTGACATCATCAATGCTTACCGACTGCCCCCCCCCCCCCCGATTGACACCGGCTGAGCTGAAGAAGCTGCATTCGCGCACACCGGTTAACCTCCTGGCGCTGGGCCTTCAAAACGAACCGGGGTCACGTGATCCCGAGCTCGCTTCGTCGTTGCGCGACCCGGCGGTGCGAGCGCACGGAGAGATACAGGGTAACACGCGAAAAAGGGGGGCCCCTCGCTGCCGAGCGCACCATTAGCGCCAGACTCCGCTCCGAGAGCGCGCCGTTTCTAAGAAAAGAGAGCGATCGATTCAGGATGTCATTCATAGCCCCGTCTCGAAGAAGCTGGGCTTCTTTTTTTTTTACTGACGCACAAAACATCGGTTTTGTCCTTTTTTCCTTTCATTCGTTTTCCTTTCACGCTATCCGATGGGAAAAGATAGACTGAGAGAGACTGAAAGCATCGCTGATGAATAGCCAAATGATCAGACCGCCCCATCCCTAGATGCTGGTGAAATTCCTGCAGATTACAGAGAGAATATTGAAAGATATTATATCGGTTTTTCAGAACAAAGTTGCGTGTCCTGCGAGAGCTGCAAGATGGGTTTTTTTTTTATTATTTTAACCGGCGTTTAAAGAGTTAATGTATTTAAAAATACATATTTAACCAGCGTCCTGGGTGCTTAGCACAGAATATTATTTGCGGCTGTTTATTTATTCATTTTCGGGGCCTGTACAGCAGGAGAAATGTTGGGTTTGAATTATGATAATTTATGTCGAAGCTGCCTTCTCCCAAAATATGTTTCTTAGAAAATATATCTTTCCAGCCAAGAGAGAGAGAGAGAGAGTACACTCATGAAATAGTGTTGACAAGTTAAAATATTTCCTCTAGCAGTTAGATTCTTCTTCTTCAGTGCGTAAAACCAATACGGATGCGAATAAAAAATTTTTTTTTTGAAAAACGCTCCTCCTCACACTGACAGAGCAGGAAACAGAAGCCTAGTGACATCACAGAGGAAAATCAACCGCCAAATAGAAAAATACACAGTGTACGCAGCTCATTTCATTTTTATTAATAGACGGCACTAGCTCTGTAGGTGTGAAACGGGTGACGGAACAGGAAGAGAGTGTGTGTGTGGGCTGTGTTCTCAGGGCGGTCGAGAACAGGACAGGAGCTCTGGAACCAGCAGGTATCGCGCCAGCACCTCAGCAGTACATCGTGCCGTGCGGGCGCTCAGCGTTGAGGCTGAGGGGACCAGCGGCCAGTGCGGCAGAAACATTACCACTGCTGTCTGTCTGCATGTCTGTCTGTCTGTCTGTGTGTCTGTCTGTCTGTCTGTCTCTATTTATCTGTCTGTCAGTCTGTCTGCATGTCTGTCTGTCAGTCTGCATGTCTGTCTGTCAGTCTGTGTGTCTGTCTGTCTGTCTGTCTCTCTGTCTGCATGTCTGTCTGTCAGTCTGTGTGTCTGTCTGCCTGACTGTCTGTCTGTCTGCATGTCTTTGTATGTAAGTCTGTGTGTCTTTGTCTGTAAGTCTGTATGTCTGTCCATCTGTCCGACTGTCTGTTAGTCCATCTGCCTGTCTGTCTGTCAGTCTGACTGTATGTCTGTCTGTCTGTCCAATTTATCTGTCTGACTGTCAGTCTGTGTGTCTGTCCGTCCATCTGTCTTCTGTCGGGGAGAACTGCGGCCCCCAGGGGCGGGACAGTGGCCAATGACGACACCCCCCCGCCCCCTTCACCCCCTCCCTTTTTCTTAGAACGTCCGCTGTCCCATAACCGTGACTTTTACAGGACAGATCGTTCTTAACCCCTAATTCGATCATTTGCAGACCGGAGGGGGAGGTGCGATGAGGAGGGGGGGAATAAAGGTGCTGGGGGGGGGGGGGGGGTTGAGATGTAGGCATCAGTGACAGAGGGACGGCGAGGAATGCTGGTGTTTATTTAAGCAGCTGTCAATGTTTGATAAACCCTCTGGAGATCCCGGCTGCTGGCTGAATGAGTCATCGCGGGTTTCAGTTTGTGCACTTTAATACTCACCCCTAAAACCCCCCTCCCAAAACCTCCCCAAACCCCCCCCCTCCTTTAGCACAAATCTCACAGACAAAGATTTACTCGCAATATTATGCTTGATTTTTTTTTTTCCTGAAAATTCGTCCCTTCCCCGCTTCCCTTCCCTTCAAATATTTACCCCGGAGGCCCGGCGGCCGAGATTGAATGTCTCAAGGTGGTTTAACAATGATGCATTCGACAATAAAGCAGCCGGCATTAAAATCTCCACAGAGCAGAGAGAGAGAGAGAGAGAGGAGAGAGAGAGAGAGAGAGAGAGAGAGAGAGAGAGGGATAGAGAGAGCTGGCTTCTGGCTCTGCGAGACGCTGGCGTGTCAGAGATCAATGAGCAACCGTTTGAAGCTCTGGGAGAGAGAGGAACGATCTCTGCCGTGAGTGAACTTTCCAACGCGCGCAGGGAAATCCAACGCACGCCTCTCTCCCCGGATATTCCCCGCCCGGGCTGCTACCGAACCGCGTTCGGACCTGGGTTAGGTTCGCGCGCGAAAAGGGACTATTTGCAAATAAAGCCCCCCCCCGCCCCCCCTCCCCATCTGGAATGGCATGTTATGTGGAATAATGGCAGCTGACATCAGCAATTGTGGAATATAGCGCTGCTCCAAATCTGAGCTTTCATCACGAACGGCAGGTCAGCATTTACTTCGGCCAAAGTTCAGCGGTATTTGAAATGTACCGACAGTACAGTAGCCTCGATGAGAACGGTTAATAACATCAGGGTACATGTTTGGTTGGACATTTTTTGACAACAAACATCCTTTTTTTTTTTTTTTTAGACTAGCCTCATAGAGAAAATCGCCTTGGTTTATGCTCAATGCGTCTAACTGGCCGCTTCCCCCAGGAATGATTTTAAAAATTTTCTTTTTGAATTATACCCGAAAGTGCAGCATCTATTTCAGCTGCTGTCTAATTAAGAAATAATACTGCAGTTAGGGTTAAATCATTTATTTTTAATTTAAATATTTTTTGGAGTAAATTTTGAGGCTCTTTTTAAAGGGAATCAGATTGTTTGTGGGACCCTGTGAAGGTTACAGGACGGGCCCTAGCCTAACCAATAAGAAACAAAAAAACACCACCCAACCACACCTGGGTCCCATACATTTTTGACATTTGAAGAAACCCCTGCAGATCCATAAGAACTTTCAACAAAAATAGCCAGTTAGCTGTTGTGATTTTGTTAGATCCAGAGGTGTTTCTAAAATATTCGGTCAGATACACAAACACACACACACACACACACACACTCACTCACAAGAGCACATACACATTTTACATACAGACACAAGCATGCACTCAGAGGCACGCACACGCACACACACAAAAAAACACACACATACACTCACACACACACACACCCACATACACATGCACACACAAACACACACACACGCACACACACACACATACACACGCACACAGACACACACCCAGATACATGCGCACTCACACACACCCACATATGCACACACACACACACGCACACTCACACACACGCACACCCACAGACACACACACACACACACACATGCACACACAGACACACACACACACGCACACACTCACACACACCCACATACACACGCACACATGCACACTCACACACACCCACACACACACACGCACACACGCACACTGTATAAAGGATTCATGGTCTGGAGAGCAGAAGTGAGAAACAAAGTAGGAGATCAGAACAATATCTCCGTGCCTGTGGGTCTTCTGCATTCCTGCTGTCCCCTCTCGCCTCCTCCAGTGGGGCTGCTGTAATAACAGGATAAAACTGTGACTTTTATCACTTCCCACTCTCCGTTTCTCTCTCTCCCTCGCTCTCTCCCCCTCTCCTCTCTTTCCTCTCTGCCCCCCCTCTCTGTCTCTCTTCCTCTCTCCTCTCTGCTCTATCTCTCTCTCCCCCCTCTCTCCATCTCCCTCTTTCTCTCTCTCTCTCTTCTCTCTGCCTCTTTCTCTCTGATCTCTCCCCCACTCCTGTCCCTCTCTCCCTCTGTCCCTTTTTCCTCTCTTTCTCTCTCTCCCCCTCTCTCTCTCTCTCCCCCTCTCTCTCCATCTCCCTGTTTCTCCCTCCCTTTCTTCCCCTCTCTCTCCCTCCTTCTCTCTCCACCCCCCACCCCCCTCTCTCTCCTCTCCTCTCTCTCCACCCCCCACCCCTCTCTCTCTTCCTCCCCTCTCTCTCTCCCTTCCTCTTCCACCCCCCCCTCTCTCCCTCTCTCTCTCTCTTCTTCCCTCTCTTTACTCGGCTCTTCTTCACTCAAAAAATAAAATGAAGACGGACGACGCAATCCCGCAAAACCCCTTCATCTAGCGACAGCGGCATTTTGTTGAAAAGGAGCGATGCATCATGGGAGTGACATCGCCGATGGCCCCCGGGGAGGGATGTTCGACGCAATAACGAATTAGACGACGAAATAAGACGACTCAATAATGCCGCAGACTAATTGCAGGAGCCGGGCAAAGCTCGTTAACTCACGCCGGAGATTCCCTGGCCGGACCGATCATACCCTTCATTCCTGTGAATGAATGTGAAAGGAATTAGCCCACGGTTGGCACTTTCCTCGGGCGAGCTTTCCCGGACGCTGTCGCGGTGTCGAGGAGCTTGAGAAGTTCAGCTCGCGCGTGCGAGTGTGTGTGTGTGTGTGTGTGTGTGTGCTGTAAGCACGAGGAAAGGGGTGTGAAAATCCCCTCTTATCTGTCAGGGATAAACGGAGAGGCCTGAGTTTGGTATTTGTCCAGTCGAGCCGTCGTGCAACGGAATGTTTGCGGTATTTGTTACCGAACAGTCACATATATGTGTGCACTCTTACAAGTCAAGATGGCACAGGGGGGAAAAATCACGTTTTACTAATATATAAAGTTGGCGCAGATTTATTTACTGCAGGTGTATGCTTCAGTCTGTGCGTATGCCTGTGTTTGTGTGTGGGCGTGTACATATGTGTGTGTCTCAGTGTATGCTGTTTGCGTGCATGTATTGTGTGTGTGTGAGGGCGTAAGACCTCTGACAGTAATTTATTTTGTGCTATGGCTGCCAGAGGGAGAGACGTACCCTCAGCAGTGAAATAATAACTTCCTCTCCACTTCCTGCGCGCTCCTCATTTGTGTCCCTCCAGAAACGTCACAGCGCACAGAGCCCGGCGCTTCAGGAGAGGACAGTCTGACAGCGTCGCACCACTGTGACCTGCGAGGGGACACACTAATCAACATAGTATTACAATTATCTTTAATTTCCTGTTTTTTATTTACTTATTTATTTATTTATTTAATTTGTCTTGTAGTCTGGCCATGAGGAATGTTAAGCAGTGATTCAATAAAAAAGAATTTTTAAATAAAAAATCTTTCAATTCAGAAATGCATCGGTTTTGGTTGTTTTTTGCAGTCTGGGTGTTTTTTTTCTTCTAATATGTTTAATTTTATGACACAACAGGTAACATTTTCAGCATTGGCATACTTCGTTTTCTACAGTCACAGTTTCCAGCCCGTGCTGTTTTTCTGCATGTCTGTTCTTTGTTCGTTTTTCTCCCCTTTTACAGCAAAACGTCCTTCCAAGCGCCTGAAAGCTTTCTTCTTTTAGACGGGCGAACTCCAGCTGTGCGCTGCGGATACACCCAGACCAGCGCGGCTTAAATGAAGGGGGGGGGGGGGTGATTGTGTGTGGGGGGGGGGGGGCACTCAAGAGCGCGACTCTACCGGCGCTAAGGGGCCCCCCTGGATCCAGTCGACACCCGTCCTTAACATTCCGCTTAGGAGTAAGTTCAGGTGTTCAGGCAATTTTCTGCACAACCCCCACCCTTGAGACGAGTTTGGGTACGATCAAAATGTGCCGATTCTTAGCGTAGAAAAAAAATGAAACGAAATGTTGACCTTTGCATTCTATCAGAATCAGAGGACGAGGTGCACAGTGGTAAGGAACTGCCCGAATCGAAGTCGTAGGTTCGAATCCCGGTAAGCACTGCCGTTGTACCTAGCAAGGTACTTACCTGCTGCTTCAGTATATATCCAGCTGTATAAATGGATACAATGTAAAGTGCTATGTAAAAAGTTGTGTAAGTCGCTCTGGATAAGAGCGTCTGCTAAATGCCTATAATGTAATAATGTAATGTATCATTTTCTTAAGTAACAACTCGTTCTGTTATATAGCGTGCACTTTTCACAAAGTCCTGGGCCTTTTTTTCCCACCACAGCATTCGTCAGAGATGTCTGATATGGCACTAGCACGTGATATAAAACAAACAAACGTCGGCTCTCCGACTAAATAAAATAAATGACCGGAGAATTTCGGAGAGGTTGTGATCAGAGTTGCTAAATAAATACCCCTGCAGAGCTAAAAAAAATATATATATATATATATACATTCCTTTCCTCAAGCGATGATTAATATAGAATCTGTGTAGAATACCGGGCCTGATCCCTGTTTAAGTAGGAGACTCCTCCCTTGGCTTTGGTGTAATGAGCTTTTATAAGTCACTGTTGTTTGATTAAATATTAATGCACTGTCCACTCATGCTCCATTTCATCCATCATGTTGTAAATGCTGCGAAACCACGCTGCAGTGGCTCTGGCCTGTGATTGGTTAATCTTACACATCTAACAGCATCAGGCTTATAGTAAAACATGCTTAAAGGGTTTTCAGTGTTCGCCAATACGTTACGCGTTTGCAGTTATAATTGTGAAGACTCGTTTATAAAACACATTTTTCTTTTTCTGAACTGGTGTCTGCGTGTAGGTGTGTGTATCATGTGAGGATGTGTGTTCATAGAGGTGTGTGCAATGTACGTATGTGTTCATACGTGTGTGTGTGTGTACTGGGTGCATGTGAGTGTGTGTGTGTGTGTGTGTGTGTAAGTATGAGAGTGTGTGTGCATGTTTGCGTGTGTGTGTGCATGAGTGTATGTGTGTGTGCGTGTGCATATATATGTGTGTGTGTGAGTGTGTGTATGTGTGTATGAGTGTGTGTGTGTGTGTGAGTGTGAGTGTGTGTGAGTATGAGCGTGTGAGTGTGTGTGTGTGTGTGTGTGTCTGTGGGCCTCTCAGGGCCTGCTGCAGTAATCAGGTTCTTGGCCACCCTGCCTCCCTCCTGCTCCAGATAGTTTTTTTCTTGATAATGTCGCTGATTGATGGAGTTTGTTTAGTTTTAATTACAGTGCAGGTGAGATGCCGTGCCTGTGCACTTCACTGGAGCGGAAAACCCCACTTCCTCTCTCCGCACCGAGAGGAAACAACCAGGGTGTAAACGACCAGGGCCGTGTTTTCGGGAGGGAAGAACAGGCCCCGCAGAGTCCCGCTGTTCTGTGTCATAGCCTCAGCTTTTTAGGGATTAGCTCAAAAGGTCCCGTCTCAGTTTGGTCTTTGATGCCATCAGAGGTGCCTTTTTTTAAAAAAAAACTTCTTTTATAGTAGTAGGCAAAGTTTCTACCCAAAGCAATCCTAACCTTTCCCATAATCCCCTACATCTCAGGCCTTCAGGTCCACGGCAGTACTTTGGGGCCTGTTCATAAGGGGCACGGGGGCTGGGGCGCTTTGCCGTGCTGAAGACCAGGCCAGGGGGCCTAAACCTTAGCGGGTTTAGCTACGACGGTTTTTACGACGCGACGTCTGGAACGTAAGCTCGCGACCCGACAATGTTCGCACGCGCCGCCGTCTCACGGGTACGATGAAGCCCGAGGCCCAACCGACACTCCCAACCCCCCCCCCAGTTTTCCCTCTTATTCAATATGTGCGTACGGTATTCGCACGGGGACGGGGGAACATCTGAGGCGGAGTCTGTTTCGATGATGGCGCGCTCGCGTAGCAGCGCTAAGCTCATTAATAAAATATCAACGCGCCACTTTCTCTCCCCCCACCACCCCCCCCCCCCGCCGTCACCATACGGGGAAATTTACATCCCCGGCTCCCAATAATGAAAGCTTTTGGTTCGCTGCCAGAATCGTAATTAGTAATTAAGGAGACGATTTCTTCAAGCTTCCTGTATTTCCTACGGCGTCTCGGGGCTGGAATCACTGATCTGGGATCAGAGGGCTGCCCTCTGTCTGTCTGTATCCCGGCCGGGTCCATTATGAACTGCGAAAGCCAGACCTGATCCTGGATCAGTGATCGTACTCCGAGGTGCTTTCAAGCATGGGCGCATGTGGGGGCGGGGCTACTACGCCACTCGGGTGACTTCCCATTGGCCCTCGTCGAAAAGGCCTTAATTCTCTTTGTTACTCGTCAGCTCATGGACCGTACCCACATAATGAGCGAAATGATAGGGGAGAGAGAGAGAGAGAGAGAGAGTGAAAGAGGGAGATAGAGACCCAAACGAAAGGAGAGGAAATGAGAGGGAAGAGGCAGACCCTTTAAACATTTCAAACATAAAAATTATAGAAACCAATAGAAATAAAAAAAAACAAGAACAAAAAAGTAAAGACAGATAAATAAGAATAAAAATCCTTGCAAAACAAAACATACACAAGCCAAAAAGAGTCTAATCCATTAAACAGCCCAATACTGAGCACAGACTTCATATAAGGCAGTCAAAGAGGGACAGAGAGAGAGAGACAGAGAGAGGAAGAAAGAGTCCCAGAAGAAGAGAATGAGAAGACAGAGCGGAAGATGGAGAGAGAAAGAAAGAGAGTGACACAGAGTGACAGAAAAAGAAAGGGAGAGAGACAGAGAGGAAGAGAGCCATACGAAGAGAATGAGAGGAAGACAGAGGGAGGAAGACAAGGGGAGAGAGAGATGGAGCGAGAGAGAGAGAGATGACTGTAAAAGTATCTGGGTGAGAAGGCAGCTGGGGAGCACCTGTCCTGGGGAGAGGGGTTTCTTAGTAGCAGTCAGTCCCACAGGGAGAGAGAGCTGGAGGATCCTCCATTCCTCCCCCAGGATCCCCCAGGCCTCCTGTTGCTGCGTCTGTACGGCGCCAGAGAGCAGCTGCACTGCTTTCTCTGTCTGTACAGAGGCATTGTGGGTATTCATTCTCTGTCTGTACAGAGGCATTGTGGGTATTCGTTTCTCTATCTGTGCGGAGGCATTGTGGGTAGTCATTCTCTGTCTGTACGGAGGCATTGTGGGTATTCATTCTCTGTCTGTACAGAAGCATTGTGGGTATTCATTCTCTGTCTGTACAGAGGCATTGTGGGTATTCATTCTCTGTCTGTACAGAGGCATTGTGGGTATTCATTCGCTTTGTGTGCCGCGTCTCCTCTGCGTGGGGCGGTGGGGCGGTACTGGCCGTGCGGACGGTTAAAATAGGCCAGGCGAACCGCCGTCACCCGTGGCGGGTGGCGCTCTCCGCCCCGCCGCTACTGCTGTTCGCGGCACAGGGGGTGGGGGGGAGTGCAGGGCTGATTGCAGCGTATTGCGTTTCTCCACTGGCGGGCAGAATGGGGGGGTGAAGGGGTTTCTGAGCTCAGTGGAGAGCAGGCAGTCTCTCGCCCTGGTGTGTGTGTGTGGGGGGGGGGGGTTGTGGGGTTTGTGAGCGCGCTCAGTGCAGAGCAGGCAGTCACAGTCTGGTGTGGCGGTGTTGGGGGGGTTGTGGGGTTTGTGAGCGCGCTCAGTGCAGTCCCTCAGCCCTGGTGTGGGTGGGGGGGGGTGGGGTTTGTGAGCGCGCTCAGTGCAGAGCAGGCAGTCCTCGCCTGGTGTGTGTGTGGGGGGGTTGTGGGGTTTGTGAGCGCGCTCAGTGCAGTCCCTCAGCCAGCGGGATTATTGCAGCGAGCTGTAAAATGTCTCAAATCCAGAGAGAGCGCAGGAGAGCCCGCCAGACTCACAGCACTGCTGCCATTAGCTCATCTGCCCCGCTTCTCCCTGATAGCTCCAGGCCCCGCCCTCTAAACTCTAAACCCCCCTCCCTCTCCATCACTATCCCTCCCTCTCTATCACTATCCCTCCCTCCCTCCCTCTCTCCACCTCTCTATCCCTCCCTCCCTCAACCTCTCTATCTCTCTCTCTTTCTCACTCTCTCTCACACACAAACCTCCACCACACCTCTCTCTCACACCTCCCACACACACCTCCACACACACACTCTCTCACACACACACACCCCTCCACACACACCACAAACACACCACACCCTCCACACACACACACACACACACACACACCTACCTCCACAGACACACACACCTCCACAGACACACACACACACACACTCCTCACACACCACACATACTCTCTCACACACACACACACACAACTCTCACACACACACACACACACCACTCACCTCTCTCACACACACACACACATCACACACTCTCTTCTCACACACACACACTCTCTCTCTCACACACACACACACACTCTCTCTCTCTCTCTCTCTCTCTCTCTCCCTGCCGCCTGCCTGCCTCAGCCCAACAGTGCAGGTTTTACTCCAGCACTCCCGAGACCGCCTTCACTGGGCATGCTCCCCTAAGGAGTTCATTACCCCCCCCCCCCATACCTCCCACCCCCACCCCAAACCTGCATCACAGCCCCCCACCCCCAAACCGCATCACAGCCTCCACCCCCACCCCCCACCCCCAAACCCGCATCACAGCCCCACCCCCACCCCAAACCCACATCACAGCCCCCCCCACCGCCCCACCCCCAAACCCAATCACAGCCCACCCCCCACGCCCCCCCACCCCCAAACCCGCATCACAGCCCCACCCCCACCCCCAAACCCGCATCACAGCCCCCACCCCCACCCCCAAACCCGCATCACAGCGCCCACCCCCACCCCCCCACCCCGGACTCTCACCAGCAGCCCCAAACACGGCGCAGTGGGGGTTTGGCGGGGCGTGTCCGCGGGCTGAGAACCGCGCAGCTTGGGCCCTGTTCGCCCTCTCTGCGGTCCTCGCTGCTTCCTGCAGGGGGGGGCAGTATGTGGGGAGGGCGAGGGGGCGGGGGCTCCGCGGGGCGAAGGCCAGCTGTGGTATCGGTGGAATCCTGGAGCCGGGTGGCGGTAGCGGCCTCTCACATGCATTATTAACGGCTCGTATCGGCAGCCGTGCCTGGGGGGGGTGGGGGGCACGGTGTAGTGCGGCAGGATGGCCCCAGGAGGCGGGGGGGGGGCTGCACGGGGTCTGACCGTCTGAGCGACCGCAGTCCGAGCTGTCTCTCTCTCTCTCACACTGTGCGCCATAATGAGGACTCCACACAGAAACACATACATACATACATGCATAACTACACACTGGCTCATTAATAGGAACTGCACTGTGTGTGTGTGTGTGTGTGTGTGTCTACAGGTGTGTGTGTAAATTTATGTGCATCTATGTATGTGATTGTGTGTGTGTGTGTATTTCTGTTTATGTGTATGCATGCATACTTGTGGGGTGACAAAGGTTTTGCCTGTGGAGTTACTCTGAAATCAAGGCTCACTGCACCTCTTGTTTATTTGGGGTAAACTTGATGTATGCGTACTGGTATGTGGCAGGGTGCAGTTAGAGCTCACTGGCACAGTGCTTGCTCGCCTCTCTGGCGCCCCCTCTGGTCAATGATGGAGAGCCGAGGGAGAGGAAGATGCACGGGGCAAGGGTATTTAAAGATGGGAGGGAACGGTGTGGGTGACACCCCCGAGTGGTGTGTCATTTCCTTACGCCACCCGACACTCTGTCACAGGAAAAAAAAAAAAGGAGAAGTGTAGAAAAAAAAACGAATCAATGGTACCATGACAGATGTTGGCCGAAGGGTGTGGAGCATTGTGTGCCTTTCAGCAGGGGATTACAGACAAACGCGACAGATAATTAGGAGCTGGTGATTTTTTTTTATTTATTTATTTTTTTAAAGAAAGCTATGAAGGAAGAGGAGAGATAAGTCAATAACGTAAACAAAAAGCGCATTGCGCTGTCACGGGGGGACAAGGCCTCGAAATGGGGGCGAGGTTTTTCGAAAAAGCTGTCCCGGAGGCAGCATTGAGGCGTTCAGACTCACGAGAGACCGCTCCCAACAACTCCGTGGGTACGCGCGAAAAAGGGGGGGAAGGATACCTCTCTTACGAGAAACCCGCGGAAAAGCAATCTGAGGCAAGCTATCTGGCGCAGGTTAATGGGGCGACGTAGCTCAGGAGGTGAGAGCGGTTGTCTGGCAGTCGGAGGGTTGCCGGTTCAAACCCTGCCCTGGGCGTGTCAAAGTGTCCCTGAGCAAGAAACCCAACCCCTAACTGCTCTGGCGAATGAGAGGCATCAATTGTAAAGCGCTTTGGATAAAAGCGCTATATAAATGCAGTCTATTTACCATTTAACGGAGAGCAGAGGTGGAAAACCCAGGTTCAGAAAGAAAGTCCTCCCCAGTGTTTTGTTCCAGTCGCCTGGATTTGCCAATCAGCACAATTCCTCAGCCAGGAGGTAAAACTAATTAGTGAAATCATCTGGCTGAGGTTCATGGGTGGAAAGAAAGACATGGCAGGACTTTTGCTTTCTCTGACCCCTGGACTTTCCACCTCTGACAGAGAGTTAGTTTACGGTCGTCGATACCATGGAAACGGATTGACTGCAAGGGGGGGTGCGGGGCCTTAAAATTGCAAATGGCGGCACTGGGGACTCCGCTTGTTAAGAGTTTTGGGTCGTAACTCCAGTCTGTGACCTGAGAGGAACGATAGAGAGAGCAGAGCTCCATTAGGTGACTGCTTCGCTGGCCGAGTCCACTTTCCGTACATACGGCGGAGAGGAAAGTTTCAGATCGTCCCCTGGTCGTCGCCAGGGGAACCGTAAGGGGGGGAGGGGGGGAAAAAGTTCTTGGACGATTCTAAAGGGGCCTGACTGACAGGGGCCTTCAGAAATAGAATTAGAACATTGGATTTTATGGGGGGGTGGTGGGGCCCCAATGTGAGATGTTCTCCATGGGTCCCGAAATCCCTGGCGGCGCCCTGTCTGTCGCGGATGAAGCAAGCCGTCGCCGTCCCGTCCTGGTTCCTCGCGGGACTTGGCTGACGGGCAGGGTGTTGACATCCTCTTTCCTCTTCTTTAATAAGAATGAAAATCTTATTAAACCCTGTATTTTCTCAGTCCCTCTTTCCAGGCAGAACAATTTTTTTTTTTTAAAGTCTCCACTTTGTCACCTTCTCAGTCTTTTTGCTGTTCATCCGCGGGGGTGCCGACAAGGTCCACCTTCGCTGTTCCAAATTTGTTTCGCTAGTTTATCGACCATCGTAATGCGTCATAATTTCAATTAGTTTCATTCCTATTTGGAAAAAAAAAAAAGCTCATGATTTATCATCAAAAGTCCTGCAAACGTCCAAATCACCAGATAATTCAAATAACAGTGAAAGGGGGCACAGGATTCCTGTAGCAGATTTTTCATTTCCGATGTTGACACCGAAACCTGCCGCTATCTTCTCCCTCATTATCATCACCAATATCATAAAGTCATCATAATCATCATTGCCATCATAAGCTGCTAGTCATTTATTATTCACACATGTATTTTTCATCTGCAGTAAATTGTGCATTATTACAGAACATGTTAAATTGCAGTGCTTTACCTCATTAACGGAGGGGTGTTTGCATTTAAACCTGTCTCATATAAAAATACGCACCTCCTTTGTTTGAACAGAATGAAAACAAATCAAACGGAGTTCATAAGTGTCCCAACAGGGACCACATGCCCCCTCCTGCAGCCAAAAGTACACTGTCAGAGTTGGTTTTACACTAAAGATGTTTTCTGTGTGTGCCCCCTGTATGTTCTTCCCTCTCCCCAGTCACACACAGGGTTGTTTTTTTTCTTTCATTTGTCTCTGACGCCGTTGTTAATTTAAAGCAGTGTTTCTTAAATCTGTGGGTCATGATCCGAAATGGGTCATGGGAGGGTGTGAGGTGGGTCCCAAAATGAGTCTGTACTCCACTAGGGCTACGCTAGCATTTGCACTTGACAGGTCCCCCGATGGGTACAAAATTTCTAATTTGGATCACTATATTAAAAAGTATTTTTAATTTGCGTCCCGATATTAAAAAGTATTTTTAATTTGCGTCCCGACATTAAGAGGGTTTAGAACCAGTGGTTTAGAGCACACGGTCACTGGGTCAGGGATTGAGGCCTCACGAGTTGCAAATCCGTTTTATAGCGTGTATCGACTCACGCGGCTGAACCTGATGCCTCTCAGAGACGTTAATCAAATCTGCAAGCGCAGGCTAGCGTGAGGGTGCATTAGCGAGCCACCTTTCCCACCTCAAATTAAACGGAGCCGCTGTTACATCTCGGCGAAATATTCAGGAAAATAGCTGCTAGCGTCTACGAGCCGTCAACAAAGGCTCCCAAGGAAATGCCAATACTGTTTTGTAGTGAATCGTATACCTCATATGGATGTACTCCCTAACACGCTACAAAAATGCCCCTATAAACACACACACACACAGATATACACAAGTGCACACTAGATAAATTCATGGCCAGTACTGTCACACACACACACACACACACACACACACAGATGCTCGTACTTGCACACAGTGCAGAAAGTTGCAGTGTACAGCAACGAACGGCCAATCGTATGACATGTCTCTAGTGTACAGTCACCCAGTGGGGACCTTGAACTCTCCTAGCCTATAATATATATTATCTAGTGGACATTGACATATACGTGAAAATATATTTTTTGAAAAGCATTTCTTTCAGATAAAAATATACTACATACACTAGCACCACTGGGATTCGCACTTGAACAGGGAGCTGATGTGTGACGTGTGTGAGTTTTTCTTTTCTTTTTTCTGAGAAGAAAAAAAAAAGAGGAAGTTTGAAGGAAATGCTCCTCCCAGTCCTTTCCGTCTCCAGGGAAACGGAAGAGGGAATCGGGAGCTTTCCGGGACGCCGGCAGGTTCAGCCGGAGGAGCGTTTGACCCAACAGGCCGAGCTGAGCTGAGCCGAGCTGAGCTGAGCTGAGCTGAGCTGAGCCGAGCCGAGCCGAGCCGAGCCGAGCCGAGCCGAGCCGAGCCGAGCTGTGAGTCAGCGGACGCTGCTGGGCGGTGTGTGCTTGTTCTGGGGCAGAGGGCAGGTCCTGTGGGGGGGGAGGGCAGGTCCCCCCCCCCCCCCCCGATGTGATTTACTCCTCTTTTCTGAGACGGGGCTCAGAGTGGTACCCGCGCGGCGGCTCATGATTAGCTGAGGAATGGCTGGGAAAAATTGATTTGAAGAGGGTCTCAGAGCAAATGAAAGATCAATGCTCACAGTCCAGCAACAATCCAGCACAACCCCTCCTCCTCCTCCCCAACAACCCCTCCCTAACCCCCGCTCCCAAACCTCAACCACCCCCCCCCCCCCAACAACCCCCCTAACCCCCCGCTCCCAAACCTCAACCACCCCCCTCCTCCCCCCTCCCCAACAACCCCTCCCTAACCCCCCGCTCCCAAACCTCAACCACCCCCTCCCCCCCCAACACCTCCCTAACCCCCGCTCCCAAACCTCAACCACCCCCCCACCATCCACCATCCACCATCCCCTCAATACAAACACACACCCCTGCTCAAGGTTTTCAGAATGAGATTACAGGGGAGAGATTCAGAAGCATTGCTTGTGATCGAAAAGGGAGTGGTTAAAGACTGTGGTGATGGAGGGAGGGGTGTGGTGGGGTGGGGGGGTAGCCAAAGCCAAAGAAAGACAGGGCGCCTGAGTGGTTTCAGATAAAGATTTGTGTTGCGTTTGAAACCCCCCCCCCCTCCCCACCATATAGCCGCAGCGGTTGCGGCTATTAGCGCCAGAAGCTATTACAGCGCCATGCAGAGAGAGGAGGCCTGGGGGGAGTCAGGCGGCCAGCTCAGGTAATTCCAGGCAAATGGAGAACCCCCCCCCCACCGGCAAAAAGGGGGGGGGGGAAGAAAAGAGAGAGAGAAAAAGAGAGGAAGAGAGCCGAGGCGCTAGGAGCGCCGATAGCTTCCTGCCGTTTTAACCGTTTTCTCACACGGCAGATGCTGTCACCCAGAGATTCTCACCCTTTCCTTTTTAGCCAGGCTAATATAAATAAATAAATAAGTAAATAAATAACAGCCTTTATTATGGTCTCACTCAATGACAGCGTTAAAAATAACTCGTTGCGAGACTGCAGATGGGCTTTAGAGCTCGGGGAGCGGGTGTATGGGGGGGGGGTAGCTGGGGGGCTTAATTCATTTTGGCGTTCACACTTAAGCGGGTGATATAAATACCTGTTGTGTGGGAGGACTCAGAATCGGGAGCGCTTCTCTGAAGCCCGCGGAGCGCTAGCTAGCCTCGAACGATTGCCAAAAAAAAAAAACGACAGTTTGTCTCCGTGGTGCAAGTCTGGAGAAATCTGAGGTGAAATGAAAGAAAAAGCAGTTGAAATTACATATACCCCCCCCCTTCATCGTTCACACACCATCTTTCAAATTAAGACATAAGGCCATAACATGAACATGCGGCACATGATTTACTGTGTGTATATGCATTCAGTCGCTCTATGTTTAGGCTGTTTTTTTCGTTATTGGGAAACTTGATCCCGATCCATTGCATACTTAAACCAAATTGAAGATGTTAAATTGTGCCAGCCCCATGAAGGCCAAATGTACTCCAGGAGAGTTAAAAGCACACTTACCAGAGATTTTTGTTGTGTATAATAATAATAAAGAGATTGTTCAGGTTCAGTTAGTAAAAATGAGGGGACATAAATGGAAATTAGCAAAAGGTAAATTCCGTACAGACGGGGCGGGGGGTGGCAGAGGGGGGGGGGAGGGTGGCAGAGAAGATTTTGGAGACAAGTCATGGTTTTAGTAACAGAATTTTTTGTGGTGGTTCAACAGGAGACCCCAATAACAGTAACACCTTTAACACCAGTAGGGTCGTGCCTTAAAAACTGAGTACCTGAAGTACAGCCAAACCACGTACACCTGTTCCACTGCAGGAGCTGGGAAAAACACGCACATTTTATTTTGTTCATCAACTTTTAAATTCTCATTTAGCAGAAACGACGTTGATTGATAGCCTTGGCGAGGTATTTTACCTTTTTACTTGATGAAATTGTTGGGATCAGGGACATTAATTAACACCTTTTAAAACCGTGTATACGAAATTAACGTGTTTTACAAGGTAAGTGTTTAAAGTTGATTAAAAAAAATTTAGATGAAGAAGTTTAAAAAGTGTGAAATAACGTCCGTCTGCTTATGAAAGCCCGGCTTTGTGGACGGACGCATTATCGTTTAGAGTGGGTGAGAGCTAATTAGCGATGGGAGCTACAGTTGGCTGAGCTCGATTCAGAAATAAGAAACAATCCATTTCCCTATTTCCAAACATTACGCACAGACTTGTGCTAATTACTTTAAAACACGGCAGCGGAGAGAAATGTGTTGACTCATCTTAGTTATATGCGAAAATAATCTCAGACTTTTAAATTTAAATCTACGGAATTTGCGGGGGAAAAAAAGCATCCGGTCGTTCATTCATTTTAATGTGCACACGATTCCTTTCTTCTCTGTCTCGTTCAGTTCACTGGCCAATTCGCCTTTCGTTCAGAAGAAATTAAGCGACATTTGAAAAACAACTTCATTATTTCTTCCCAGTTTTTCTCTACTCGATTATCGCGAACGGGAGAAGAAGCCATAGACGTTTCCATGGGGCTTTCTGGTTATTTCATTACCATACAAAGGTGTGCATCGTGGTGTGCTGACATTAGCACTAGCCGCCACCGGCTAAAAGACGAGCCTCACCAACTGCCACATTTGAACTTGCCGAAGGCCTGTTTCATTCCTTACCGCGCACAGGCTAGGAACAGGGCAGGGGGGATTGTGGGAAATAAACCGCCCCCTACCATTTCAAGCCGGAAGGTGGAATTCACTTAGAATAACAATAGGAGGTTTCACCCAAAATACATAAATAAATAAAGTAGAAGTAGGGAACAAAACACACTCTGCTTGTGTTCAAACTCTTTAACCTTTGGAAGAGTATGCATGTTTTTTAGGTGTTTTTTTTTTCTTTAAAATTCTAAGTCAGTGTTCTAGAACTCCATCGCTTTCAAATGATTGTTACATCAGCATTAGAATGTTCAGTTACGAACATTCTAATCACATATTTTGGGATATTAACCTCAAGGGGTTAATATCCTGTATTCATCATCCCTACCGCCATAATCGCCCTGCCAATCACAGCGGAGAAAGGTCATGTGACTGCCAAGGTCCCGCCCCAACACTTAATATTAGCGCAACTGCACTAAACAGACTATAGCACGCTCAATGCAAGTAGGGTCACTGTGACGCTTGACACGATATTCTTCGTTTGTACAGGGTCACTAAAAACCGCCTTAATCCACTTCAGTGTCTGAGAAACAGCGCTGGATTTTCCAGATAGCCATCAGCAGTGAAAGCCAATCAGAATGCATGCAGTAACATTTTAGATGGTACGATTTTCAGCACTCAATACACTATTAGTCACCGTGATACACATTGTTAAAAATGCATTATTGATAAATCGTTCGTGTTTTATTTGATGGTAATAAACGTGTTATTAAGAAGCAAGCCAGGGCGGTGAGTTTGAGTTAAAAAGGCTCTAAAAGGATTCAATGAGGAGTGATGACTTTGGACTTTATATACAGTAACACTAGAGCATATAACAACCTGGTGCAGGATTTTCCCTGACCCCTCCTAAATGTCATACGGCATGTGTTCACATCAATCAAAGTGGCATTGAAAAAAAAAAAACCCAAATCATCCAATCGATCAAAAGTCTATGCATTTTTAAATGAAATTTAAAATCTGTTTATTAAACATTCATATCAGAAGGAGTCGCAGCATTTAAACAGAGAGAGAGAGACTAAATCGGGCAGGTCAAAGGAGCAGAACTGAAACGAGCAGGGACACAGTAAGCGGGGGGGTGGGGGTGGGGGTGGGGGGTTGGGGGTTGTCAGATGCGGTCCCGTCCTCGCCTTGACGACGCCGCACTGTGACTCTCCCAGCCCCCTCCATGTTCCATTAAGGCTCGACCGTCGGTAACGCGGAGCAGAGAAGGAATGAACGATTGATCACATGATCTCGCCGAGATAGACCGTCAAACTCCATTACCCAACGAATAGTGAAAACACATACGCGGCACTACGGCGGAGAGGAACAGCCCCCACATTCACCACGGATGGAGAAAAAAAATAAATAAAAAATCACCAGAGAATCGAGAAAAACAGCGACAGCCTTCCCTGTCACTTAGAGTCCCGGTTATTTTGTTAAGGGGGGAAAAGCGACTCGTGAAATAACACAAAGCTTGTTTCCTCAAACAAAGCGAGGAGGACTTCGGCGACGCTAACGTGCTACGCTTAGCGTTGCCGAATAAGGAACGTTCCCGCCTGATTGTTAAAGGAGTACCATGGTGATTGAACGTGACACTTCCCAGTTGTCTTCAGGCAACAACAAAACAAATGTGCATAATTTTTTTATTCTTCAGTCATTTCAATGTACTTTAAAACATATTTTTCTAACCCTAAATTTCCCACGATAAAAATTCACCCGAACCGTCTGGGCGTGGTAATGAGAACTGTCAGTTAGCTATGATTGACAGACCGTGCCCCGTTACCATAGCTACCCCCATGATACGCGCTCTCTTTGGGAGACTGAATTTTCACACGCTAGCTAGCTTAGTAGGGCTAGTATATCAAGTATCGGTAGATAGCTAAGGTAAGGACGTTGACTTATATCAAATGATAATTTTTGATATCTAGCTAGCCAAGTTAAGATAAAAGCACAACTACAACGTCCTCATAAAAGCAAACTAGCAAGCTAACGTTATCGATAACATTGCCTTATGAAAGCAAACCTCCTAGCTAGCTAACGTTAGCTAGCTAGCTAAATGAATATAACCAGAAATAATCTAAAGGCACTCTAATTTAAGTGAACCTAACGTTAGTCAAATATTTGCATTGTCTGAACAGCAGGACGGTGTGTCCTGTCAGATTTCTTTACGGGGCGTGGAAATGGGAGTGGTTACTGTATTAATGACGTAGCAAAATGAAAACTTTCTAAACCGGTTGAAAATAGGACGATGAATTTAAAACGCATATTTCTCCAAGAATACAGAACGGACATATTTAATACTTTGCTCATTGTGTTTCTTCAATGCCTCTTGTGCAAATAGCACATAAAACCGAGAAAGTGTGAAAATCACCATGGTACTCCTTTAACGCTGTGTAAGGGCGAAAGGGGCTGTTTCCACGGTGACGTTCGGCAAAATAAAACATGAGAAAACGCATGTGGGCTTATCCGTTAAAAAATGAGTAAAATAAAAATAGTTTGGATGTGCATTAGTTTTGATCGCGTGCGAGTCCGATGTAACGCACCTGTCGTGTCAAACATTGTTCTAAACGATTTCGGTCTCATTTGAGTGTACACATCTGATTAATTAGGTCAAAATGTGTCTGCTTTAGATGTGTTGCCTCAAATGTAAGTGCCACGATAATCCCTTGTGACGGGAGGCACGAAAGGCAGCGAAAATGTGAACTGAAATGTTTTTATGGAAAACGTTTTTAGCTTGCTCTCTCAGAACACTTCACTGACTTTGATCATATAAACAGCACATTAAATGCAGACTCTTTCAGTGGGCAGGCATTTCTGCTGCTGATGTCAAATCTGCATTTTTTGATGTGCTGTTCCAAGACGTGACATTAAATGCCTTCATTTTCAATGCGCATAAACATTCAAGAATCATTTGTACATTTGCGTGTGTGTGTGTCTGTGTGTATGGGTGTGTGTATTATGTGTGGGTGTGTGTGGCATATTGTTAATGTGTGTGTGCTGTGCGTATAGGTGTTTTATGTGAGTGTGGTATGTTTGTGATGTGTGTCTATGTGTGGAATGTTCATAGTTGATGGGTGCGTGTGTGTGTGTGTATGTGTGTGCATGTGTGTCTGTGAGTATGTGTGGGTGTGTGTGTGAGTGTGCGTGTGTGTGTGCATGTGTGTCTGTGAGTATGTGTGAGTGCGTGCGTGTGAGTGTGTGCATGTGTGTGCATGTGTGTGTGCATGTGTGTCTGTGAGTATGTGTGAGTGTGTGTGTGTGCTGTGTGTCATGTGTGTCGTGGTATGTGTGTGTGTGTGTGTGCATGTGTGTCTGTGAGTATGTGTGAGTGTGCGTGTGTGTGTGCATGTGTGTCTGTGAGTATGTGTGGGTGTGTGTGTGTGTGCATGTGTGTCTGTGAGTATGTGTGGGTGTGCGTGTGTGTGTGCATGTGTGTCTGTGAGTATGTGTGGGTGTGTGCGTGTGTGCATGTGTGTCTGTGAGTATGTGTGGGTGTGTGCGTGTGTGCATGTGTGCGCATGTGTGTCTGTGAGTATGTGTGAGTGTGTGAGTGTGAGTGTGTGCATGTGTGTCTGTGAGTATGTGTGAGTGTGTGCGTGTGAGTGTGAGTGTGTGCATGTGTGTCTGTGAGTATGTGTGAGTGTGTGCGTGTGAGTGTGAGTGTGAGTGTGTGCATGTGTGCACACTCAGTCTGGGCCCAGCCCACATATTCATATAAATCATTTGGGGGATGACTAATGATCTCGGACCTGTAAACCACGCCAGACGCAGACGGGACCAACCCCAGGATGCGGCTGCTGACTCCTTCCTCCCTTCCGCCTGATTTCACTGGTCCCATAAAGAGCCCGAATCTCATCTCTGCTGCTTTTACTGCCTGTTTCACCAGCTTTTTTTTCAGGGCCCAATCCCCGCATCCTTGTTTTACAAGCCAGGCGTCGGAGATCGAACAACGGGTAACAGGTAACAAAATCAACAGCGTCCCCCCGACCGCAGAACAAGCGCTCAAACGGGTCCTGAGGTCAGCGCTGTTCTGCTTATCGCCCGCTGTGGGTAAACATCCAGGTTACGCTCCGCAGGCGAGGGGCTGGTTATTTCCCGCGTCCTGTTTTCTGCGACAGGTGAAGGCATTTTGGGCGCATGGAATGAATTCCCAAAAAAAAAAGTCCCAAAAAAAAAACAAAAAGACTCCAAACTTTAGAGCGTTATAGCTTTATTTGGCGAATTTCCTCGCACCAGAAAAACAACTTGAAATTCACAAGATAAGACACTAATTACACGAAAATACAAGATAAGCTCTAAATCTAGAACATGGAAAAAAAAAACGTAGAACACTATTGGCTGTAAGATGATTTTCAAATACTCCACACAGGCGCCGACGCTCGTTAAATTAATTCTGACGGTTTATGCGGCAGCTTATTTACATCCAAACGTTACCCCCATTCAGTAGAAGCTGAAAACGGTAGTCACGGTTACCACATCGTTTTATTTATTTTATTTTTTATTGTTTTCGTTTTCCGTTATCTCCTTCCCCTTGAATTGCCCTCTTTGAAAACGGCACGTTCTAAAAAAAATAAATAAATAAATAAATAAGAAATGAATATGCAATTCAATGCAGAATGTAGATTAGATAAGATAAAGGATTTATTGAACTGGGACTGTCGGTTATGTTTTCTTTGACTCTTTTCTCACACATAGCTGCGTTCTTTTCATGCCGTTTTGGTTTTGAAGTTTACATATTTTCAGTCTTTTTGTCTCGATGAAAGTAAGTCTTGCATGTTATTTCCCCCGTGGTTGACCTTTGAAATTGGGAACGTTTTTTTTTTTTTCTTCTTTCGTGTTTTTATGTTACATTTAAATTCATGAACGGTTACAGATAAACTACAATTTACAGTCAAGGCAGAATTTTGGATCAGTTGCAACCTTTCTGGTTGAGACTTGTTGATAACATTTTGTAACAGCAGGGAGTTTCGGGGTTGCATTTATCATAATAAATCTGGATATAAACATTTCATTTTAATACAGATATCAGACAGAAGAGACCGCCAGAGCCTCGAGCTCACGCCGACAGACGAAGGGTATGCGTTCAGTCCCCTGTGTTATCTAATAGGCAACGCTCATAAAAGTGTAGGGCAAGAGTAGGGCAACGAGATTACTTCAAATCTGAACACGGACACGTTTCCTGTCGTGAGCGGCATGTGCCTGTGTCAGAAACTGCAGTTCCTCGGACGCCATCTTGGGAACGGGCGTCCGGTCACTCGGCACAAATTATCGGACGTGGCCGTCCATGTCTCAGGACATACGGTGACATTTCTGTGGTCCAGAAATCCCTGATCCACAGACAGAGGCCCGGGAGCGTGCAGAAGTTTCTGGAAACACAGGTGCCGACACAGACACTGCTGCTCACGAGCGACGCAGACACAGACACTGCTGCTCACGAGCGACGCAGACACAGACACTGCTGCTCACGAGCGACGCAGACACAGAAACTGCTGCTCACGAGCGACGCAGACACAGACACTGCTGCTCACGAGCGACGCAGACACAGAAACTGCTGCTCACGATCGACGCAGACACAGAAACTGCTGCTCACGAGCGACGCAGACACAGACACTGCTGCTCACGAGCAACGCAGACACAGAAACTGCTGCTCACGAGCGACGCAGACACAGACACTGCTGCTCACGAGCGACGCAGACACAGACACTGCTGCTCACGAGCGACGCAGACACAGAAACTGCTGCTCATGACCGACGCACCCCGAATGTAACAGACCAGATATCTCCCAGAAACTCAGTACTTCATGAAGTGAATGGTGTGCCTTGACGGGCTGAATGCGATAAACAGACGTACTTTGAAAAGACCGACCAGATCGTGGACCCAGAAACATCGTCTTTCGACACACCTCCTCTCGTCTTGTTTCGATCGCACTCAGTAGCAGGGAAAGGAGCATTTGTGTGAGGCAGAATTTGAACATTTTTAAAAATGTGTGGTGGTTGCAGTTCTCCGTGAAGTGTTTAAATTTACCGCCGGATGTTTCCACGGCGAAGTGAAGTGCGTGACGAGCTCGGTGCGCGGGTTCGATCATCAGATTTGGAGGCTGGCGACGTACCCCTGAGAAAGGTGCTTAACCCGAATTTCTCCCGCGAAACACCCAGCTGTACAAACACATACTACATAAAAAATGCAACCCAATACAAATGTCCTTCAGTGCTTCTGCTAAGAAAATTTATTAATAAATGTAACGTGTGGCATGTCTTCACCTTTGAAAAATGTCCAGCATGCCTAAACAAGATAATGAGTCATGCTTTTTCCAAAGGTCATGTGCAGGTGATGAAAAGAATAACTGCAAAAAAAAAAAAAAAAAATCCTTGTTGCCAGGCAGGTAAGTGGTAAGAAGGTAAGTTCCTGGCTGGAAACAGGTTGATTTCTCCACGTAAGTGCATTCTGGGGTTTTTTTTTTTTGTAATTACAAATTAAATCATTTAAAATGGCAGCATAACATGGCCATTCTCACCTTCCCGTAAATGCGTCATTACTGCCATCACACTTGAGTTTATGGCTTTAATGCGCTTTGATATTAAAGTGGCTCAGATTAAATCTGTGCTCACCCTCGAGGTAGGAACACCTATCAAAAGATAATACGGAAAAGTCAATACCCTGGCATACAGTAACTGAGGCATATTTGTCATTATCTGCGAAAGGTGATGTTATCACTCAATAACTTCCTGTTGTCCACAGGGAAACAAAAGTTTTAAGTCGTTAAGTTTTAAGTCTTGAGTCTTAAGTCTTAATAGCAATTGTGTATACATTGCATACATGGCATACATACTTGTGTAATGTCATGTGTAAATTAGGTGAAACAGTGAGTACAATAATTAAGAAAAGTATACAAGAAAAGGAGATTGTGTCATATCTCTCTCTCCCTCTCTCTCTCTCTCTGAGAGAACTCAGGGGGTGGGGGGAATGGGCAGTAGTGCGGGGATATTATACTGTATTGCCCATTCAATAGTTGAAATGAAATTCTGTTCTATTAAAACTGATGGAAAAAATAACATTGGAAAGGACGAGCGACTGCAGCCAGAACTCAGTCATCTCAGACAAGATTAAAGACAATATGAGCCTTTTCAGCACGGCCAGGTGTCAGAGCAACTGACCTGAGAATGGCCAGCCAAAATGAAAAAGCAGCACTGCTGGCTACTGTACACACACACACACACACACACATACAACACTCACGAACACACACACGCGCGCGCACACACACATACACACACAACACTCATGAACACACACACACATACACACACACACACACACACACAACACTCACGAACACACACGCTCATACACACACAACACTCACGAACACACACGCGCGCACACACACATACACACACAACACTCACGAACACACACACGCACACACTCACACACATGCATACACATACTCACACACACTCACATGTACACGCACATACACACAGAATCACTCATACACACACGCGCACGCATGCACACACATACACACACACACACTCACACACACACACTCACGAACACACATGCAAACACACACACACACACATACACACACACACACACACACACACACACACTCACACACACACACTCACGAACACACATGCAAACACACACACACACACTACACACACACACACGCACAGGCCTTGTATAACTGCTCTGACGCTGGGTCGGCGATCGCTACAGTAACTCCAGCCCGTGACTCGATGCCTTTGATGGCGGTGAAAGCCGCAGCCCTGCGCGCGATCGGTGGCGTCCCGCCGTGCGGCGAATCTCAAAGGACGAGAAACGACTCCTGTGAAGCCGTTCGCCCCGGCTTCTTTATCTCCCGCCGCACAAAATGGCGGACATCACACCGCGCGGCTTCGTTAAGAAGTAAGCCTTCCCGTTTAATGTTTTAATTTCGGAATGTTTCAATTTGGCGGGAATGAGAGAGAGAGGACGCCGCCGCTTTGCCGTGTCCGTGCGGATCAATCGCCTTCTCCATGATCTGACCGTCCATGATGCATTTTTTCCCTTTGTGCATTTCCATTGTTTTGCTCAGTTAATTTATTTAATGGCAGGCCCAGTGCTTAACGCGTGATTAGCAAATGGCTGAGGGTCACGCAACACGGTCTATGGTGTCCGTAGCGTGCGCTTCAAAGGAAAGCCACCTCTTCACATCTGACATTGAGACATTGTTTTGTTTTTTACATTGATTTTATATTCAAAACACACAGACACATACACACACACACACACACACACACATATATTGCTTTTTGCATTTTTTCATTGATTGATTCCATTAATTCTCTGCTTTTCCAACTCTGAAGAAATAACAAAAGGGAACAGTTGCATTTAAGCCTGAGGCAATGCACGGTAAAAGGGTAAGTTCTGTTTGAATCCTGGCAAATACACTGGAGGTTAAACCTTCCAATGAGATAAAGGTTCAAATATTTGCAATTCAATTGACTGAAAATATCTTTGATATTTATGTAACCAGTTCCATTTTTCATTTTTTTTTTCATTTTTGCTATCTACTTAAATGACCCACTGTAGACTGAGAATTAATTAGCCATCATAGTGTTTTCTCTTCTCTTGCATAATATTCTTGCACACATTTGTCCTTAACATTATAAAAAGCAATACTACAGTAGTAATTAAACAACTCAAATGCTCCGATGTATAACAGATATTGCATTTATGAAAAAAAAATCTAATATATGAATAAAAATTATACATTTTATAATCAAGTTTTTTTTTTCACGGTTTCAGTTTATCTGGACACACCTGGGTGAGTGTGTGTTTGTGTGTGTTTTTCTGTGATTACGAAGCGACAGGGACCTGTCACTCACGCTTGACTTTCATTTTCAGGAAGTGCACATTCACTGGGAGGAGGGTCACGGGAGAAAAATGGGTGTTCTGAGGACAGTGTGTGATGGCTGACTTTGATTCATTTGCCCATTTACTGGGTCCATAGGAACAGGTGCTCCTCGTTCTCCTGATTGCTCTGAGAGGGTGTCCTCAGCGCACTATAGCCGTGAAGCGACGCTAACCCCAGATGAACCGATTCCTTCCGATAGCTACGGTATCTCCACCACACCATCCGTCCTGACGGCTCGTACTGTAATCATGTTCTTTTACAGTTGATGACGGTAACCGTACGAAGTGCCTCTCTCTCTCTTTATGAGGAGGGCAGTCTCAAATTTTTGGAGGGGGTTACTTGAGTAAAAGCACCTGATTCAAAGTTAGAGGCAATGGTGGGCCCACCAGCTGAGGAGGATCCAAAGTGAGAGCTGGCCAAGTGCTGTGCCCATTTCTTCCTTTCACACAGTCCCTGATGAATCTATACCCGCTTATTCCTGGTCTGGGCCTTCTATACGATCTCAGATGCATCTATACTCGCTTATTCTGGTCTGGGCCTTTTATACGATCTCAGATGCATCTATACTCGCTTATTCTGGTCTGGGCCTTCTATACGATCTCAGATGCATCTATACTCGCTTATTCTGGTCTGGGCCTTTTATACGATCTCAGATGCATCTATACTCGCTTATTCTGGTCTGGGCCTTTTATACGATCTCAGATGCACCTATACTCGCTTATTCTGGTCTGGGTTGCAGGGTGTGCCGGAGCCTATCCCAGCATGCATTGGGCGAGAGGCAGGAATGGACCCTGGACAGTTCGCCAGTCCATCACTGGGTACACACACCATTCACTCACACCCTCATACCTAGGGGCAATTTAGAGTCTCCAGTTTAGCCTAACCTGCATGTCTTTGGACTGTGGGAGGTAACTGGAGTACCCAGAGGAAACCCATGCAGAACATGCAAACTCCACACAAAATTCAAACCCAGGACCTTCTTGCTGTGAGACGACAGTACTACCCACTGCACCACGGTGCCGCTCACGGTCCCAGACGCATACGGGAGACACGGCCAATTATAATTAGCCATTTTCCGCTCGCCGCTGCGAAATCCAGTTTTCCTTTATCGATTTCTTGTCTCGAATGCCACTTTTGAGGCGAGGGGATGACACTTTATTTGAACCCGCCGTCGTCAAGCGTACACGACACAGTCACGGGACGACATGACGCCTGTCATGTGTGTTTACAGTCACGACCGCAACCTCTCTGGTGTGAAACACGCAACAGTATTTGACACACTGACACTACTACTTATGTCACTTAGCATTTCAAGCAGGTGACAAGCCTGTCGCTCGTGGGAATCACAGACAGGTGTTAGCCAAGCTGTGACTTCCACGCATCACTCCATATGGGCTTTTTCATAAACACATTTGTGTTAATTTAGGAAGAAATTTTTTTATTTTATTTTATATAGTAAAGAATAATAATACTAATATAATAACAAAAATAACTGATTGTATTTATATATCATTTCTACGATCTCAAAGTTCCTCACAGGGAGGGAGGGGAGGACTCACCTTTACCCGCACCAACGTGTAGCCCCCACCGGGGGAGATTCATGGCGGCCATTTTGCACCAGAATGCTGTCCACCCCTCAGCGGAGGAGAGAGAGAAGAGGCGGGGGGGGTTGACTGAAGCGACTAACCTGGGGGATGATTATAGGGCCAGGAGAGGTAGCGTGGGAATCTTCCCTGGAGAACGAGGGGGGGTCACCGCCCCCGATCTTTCTGTAAGCGTCGCCCCCGGAGACCGGGGGGGGGTCAACACCCCGGCTCTCTCCGAAAGCGATGCGGGATCTTTAATTAATGGCCGCTCCGGGCCGGGACCTCGGTGTGGCAGCTCCTCTGTGAGACGGCGCACCCCCCGCAGCGGAGAGACCGCATCCGCGCACTGGGGAAATGGGGAAGAGCGCCCCCTACTGGTCCACCATCAACAGCAGGCATGGCCTTTTCAGTTCTGTTGAAAATGAGAATTTGAATTTATTTTAATAGTCATCTGTGTTCATTTCATAAGGAATTGTATTAGTTTTTTTGTAGAATGTAAAAAAATTGAACGCACTTACAGTATTTATTTTATTGTTTTTTTTTTTATGAGTACACGATAACCATAAGGGCATTTTGCCTGTACGTTTGCATGCCTGGAGTATTTTTTTCTTTGACCAACAGAATTTGTTCGGAACAGAAGAATGCTCAGAAGACAGTTTACGTTCCCATAACAACCAAGTGGGAATCTTCCCCAATATTCTGGAAATATCGATGCTTACTGGGAACCTGTCTAACAGAACAGCATTCACCGTATTTACACGGAACGCGCTCGTGTTGAAACAGTTACATGGATGTGAATCGAATGTTTTTCATCAGTGACTTTGAATAAAAATGCTATTTCTTCCGAACCGCTCTAAGCTGGTTTCCCACATTGTCATTTCACTCTCAGTAATCTCATCACCCCTGTGAAGCTCACACAGGCACACACACACACACATATATATATATATATTAAAGTGTTTGTTTGTCTGTGTCCTTCGCCATCCATTTTGTTTCCTGAAAAACATGGAAACCCACCTCTCTGGGCCCACTGAGCCAGAACAGAGAGTTACAGCTGAATGGATCCCAGGAATACACAGACACACACACACACACATGCACACACACTCACTCACATACACACAGACACATACACACACACTGGCAGGCATGCATACACGCACACATACACAGGAAGGAATGCACATGCACACACACACACACACACACACATACATAAATCACTACACTGCTCTAGGTTCAAAGGTAAATATTGTTTCTCAGGCTATGTTTTTATAAAAAGGCACTTAATTATGTTCTGCTCTGATTGCCTTTTTGATTCTGCATGTTCTCTCTCTCTCCCTCTCTCTCCATCCCTCCTGCCTCCCTCTGTCCTTCTCTCCCTCCCCCCTCCCTCTCTCTCTCCTTCCCTCCCTCCCTCCTCCCTCCTCTCCCTCTCTTTCTCCATTCCTCCCTCCCCCCCACTCTCTCTCCCCCTCTCTCTCTCCTTTCCTCTCTCCCCCCCTCTCTCTCTCCTCCCTCCCCCCTCTCTCTCTCTCCTTCCCCCCTCCCTCCCCCCCCCCTCTCTTGGCCTCGCTACGCCCGAAGGAGCAGAAAGATGTGTACTTCGACATATCTGACTGATTACTGTAATTCATACACTTTAATTAGCTGCACAAACCATTAGCCACAATTAGACTATTACAGAACGCTTTGTGGCAGGAGCAGGCCTAAGGAGACCATTTATCTGCCTGAGGGAAAAACATGAGCGAGAGAGAGACAGAGAGAGAGAGAGAGGAAGGAAGAGAGCAAGAGTGAGACAGAGAGAGAGAAAAAAAACGAAAACCGCAATACTCATCGATTCCAAGTTCCTGCGACACAGAGAGCGTTCCCCACACTCACAGAGCAGGAAAATTTGGGCGTCCCACTACTGACACAGCACTTAAACTCCTCTGTCGTTCTCAAACAGGTGAATCTAACAACAGGTTATCATGCACACAGACACAAAGGACCTGCGTTCTCAGGGAGAGAGTGTTTCAAAAGCAGTAATATTATTATTATTATTATTATTATTATTATTATTATTATTATTATTATTATTATAGCAGTGACAAAGGGGGCTCGGAAAGCACACAGGGAGCTCCCCAAGGCCAATATCACCATCTCCACATCATTGAACAAAATGTTCAGATGGGCTCATGACAGTGACATAAAATTTAAAACAGCAACCAGTTCACCATCGAATACTCACCTTAGTAACAATTTTCTCTCAAAACCAAACTAGCATAAATGCGGCTGTAACGCAAATCAGCAAAGAAGATTATAAATCAGCCAATAAAGCAGCTCTCAAAAACAAAAGCCACCAGTCATCGAATACCAGAGACCCCAAAAATAAAATGGTTTGATGGGGATTGCAGTGTCAAAAAAAAATAAAAATAAAAATAGGATACCTGTCCAATCAAAAACACCACAAAATATTGAAATTTGTCAAAACTATTCTGAAACACTGAGAGATTACGAGACTCAAAAAACATAGTCATTATAATCAAATCCTCAGAGAAATTGAGGATTCTATTGACCAAAATCAGTTCTGGGAACAATAGAACAAATTGAGCAATAAAAAGTACACGAAATCTAGCCATTCAAAACTGCAATATCTCGGAAAAACCCATTTTGAAATCTTATATTGTTCCAGTGTCAATTTGGAACAAAGAAAAATCCAAGAAAAACGAAAAAAAGCTGGAGTCAACTATCAAAAACAACCATAACCCACTCGACTATCAAATTTCAATGAGAGAGTTGCAAAGACCAAATTGCAAAAAGTAAACATAGAAAAGCTTATGACCATGACGACATCAGGACAGAGCTCGAACACAGCACCCCTGAGCTGCAGCAGGCCCTGTTCAAATTGTTCAGTATAGCTCAGCTGAGGGAGTTATTTCTGCAATACACAAGAGTGGAAACAAATTAGCCCCAAAGAACTATCGAAGGCATTTGTGTACGCAGTAATCTGGGGAAGGTTTTGTGCAGCATTGTTAATGCCTGAATTCTAAACTTCTTTACTGAACCCAATGTCTTGAGTTGCGGACAAAGCGGCTTTCTACCTAATCACAGCACTACTGATCATATTTACTGTACACCCTACACTTCCGAATGAATGTGTGTGTGTGTGTGTGTGTGTGAGTGTGTCTGCATGTGTCTGTGTGTGAGTGCGTCCCTGTGTGTGACCGTGTCTTTGTGTGTGTGTGTGAGTGTGTGTGGGTAAATGTGTCTTTGTGCGCATGTGTGTGAGTGTGTCTGTGTTTGTGTGTAAGTGTGTCTGTGTGCACGTGTGTGTGAGTGTGTGCATGTGTCTGTGTGTGAGAGAGAGAGAGAGAGGGGGAGAGAGTGAGAGAGAGAGAGAGAAAGAGGGAGAGAGAGAGAGGGATGGCATTACACGCCAGTGCAATCTGGAGTCAAGTGTAAGCACATGTAGTGAATGGTTCAGGTCACACGGCGGTGTCAGAACGCATCTCAGTCACCGGTAATGGCTTCTCCGCTGGTCCTCTGCTCTGCCTCCATGCTGCTGACGCGGTGTTAAAGGTGGGGGGGGGGGGGTACTCAACACCAACATCACAGGCTGCAGTTCTGTTCAGACTCAACACACAGCCATGGTCTTAGCCTGCTGATGAAGAATGAGTAATGCTATGTTTCTATATAACAAACTCTCTGTGCTGTACAGGTATGGGGCATGCCGCCCTCACCAAGTCGAAACTTGGCAGGATGGCAAACCTGCCATCTCAACAATTCTGCTTTCAAATTTGTGGCATAGCCTATCCTGAGAAAAATAAAAAATAAAAATCTATGCACACCGTAGATGTGTTAAGTTAAAAAACAATGACCATGTTTAAGGAAGCCTCTAAAATTAGCAAGAGCTTGAGAGCATAACACTTCTGGGCTCCACTGGCAGATCTTGCCGTCTGTGTGTAGAATCTTTATAATAAGCCAGAGAACTTCACAGTGGTCGCACTGTCCTAAAGCAAGAGCCTCTACATCTACGCTTCATTCTGTTCAACCTCTGCTCAGAAATCTCAAAGATACCTTTTTATTGTTATTTTGTAAAGGATTTATTTCCCCCTCAGCATCACAAAAAAAGCAGACAAAGAGCCAGGACAACGTAGTGAAGCCTTGTATGATTCTGTGTAGCACCACAGACTCCGCTGTTGCAATAGACCTACAACAGGAGTTCGGAAGGACTCAGCAAAGATATGAACCTACAGTAATCAAGATTGTTAGCTCACAGTCGCACTTCAGTTGAAAGGTTTAACTGAGTATAATGCAGAGTGTAACTGACCTTGAATCTCAATCAACCTTCGCCATCTCAAACCAGCGAGGGGACCGTCTATCCATCACAGGGAAAAGTGTTTCCTACAGCACGGTTTGGGTTTGCTGCTAAATTAATCCCCCAAAGTCATGTTAAAATGTCACACAATGAGGACAATTTACTCCGAAACAATAGCTTTCGGTGCGCGAACAGCAAAACACGACCTTTGTCAAAGACGTCGAGCGAATGCAAGATGATGAATAATTGCAACAGAACTCAAAACCAATCACAGCCAATGAACCCGTCAACAATTTTGGCTTCCTCACACGGTAAAACGTCCGGTCTTAATTCAACTCTAACGAGAGTGCGTGTGAGTTCGACAGGGACCGTGTGCACTCCGGGAGAGCCGGTTTACCCCCGGACATTTTACGGCGCGGGTCGATGTCCGTCCCATTTTGACGTGATTAAACTCCCGCGACCGGAACCGTGTGACCAGGTGAAAGATCGCGCCCCTCGCGATTCGAGCGTGAGACGGGACACGGGCCGTGTGATAACAGCCCCAGCACAGCTTTTAAAAAATCCCCACGGTGGAAAAAACGCCAGGAAATGGCACCTCCCTGTCAAAGTGCGCACGCGAGCGCTAGCTAAAGCCCCGGTCCTTATAAATCACCACTTAGCCAGGGCATACAAACGCGGTGTTTTTTTTTCTTTTTCTTTTCTTTTTTTCTCTCTCTCTCTCTCTCTGACGGTATCCGTGGGGACCGCGGTTCGGCGTCGTCGCTCAACTTTTCACTTCCAATAAGCGGGCGGGGTCGGGTCTTTAGACAGGGGAGCCCCCCCCCCTTAAAGTCCAAATAATCGAGTGTCTGGCACCGCGGCCGGCCCTAGCTCTCCTTCGCCCGCTATTAAATTTTCCCTCCGTCAGGAGCGAAGATAAAGCACGCCGTTCTCCTGATGGACTGGCGGGGGAGAGAGGAGGGGGGGTGCTGTGGGGTATCAGCCAGCGTGTGTGTCCGCTCGCCACCGGGGCAGGGGGGCCTGAGGGGCGGTTTATAGGGCCCGTGTCGCGCCCCTGGCCGTGACTCTCCCCCCCGCGCGTCGAGAGCCCGCTCAGGTCGGCACCCGGCACACGGCTCGGCCCGGAGACGCAGCGGGGGGGGGGGCAGATTAACGTTCACGTACCGGCCGCTAACGACGAATAGCATCACCGCGGCGGGATGGCGGTGGGCTGTCCTTTTTTTTGGTTTTTTTGTTGGCCCCTGTAGAGGGAACCTCACACCCTGTTAAAAAACGAAAGTGAACAAACAATGTTCTGGATTTTTGGAGTTAGATGGTGTTTGGGGGCAGGTGGTGGCGGGCGTGGGGGGTTGCGGGGTGTGGGGGGGGGGGGTCATCTGGGTTCTGTCCGTTATGAGCCCTCACTCCTCGGCTCTGACCGTCCCGCCAAATCGCGAACGGTGCCCACGGGCTCCTGTGCTTACCCAAAAATCGCTTTGATCCCCATCTCTGATCAAAGACTGACGTTCTTTCAAACAAGAAAATAAATCAAGTCATAAAAACTGAAGCTCTGTTTGGTAATCTTTCTTTTTTTTTTCAAAATTAAGGCAATCAATTTATTTTCCTCCCCCACACCCTCCCATTCCCCATTCCAAATCAAAAGCAGTTTCATACTTCAGGCGGCGAGGGTGGTGCTAATTAAGAGTAATCAGCTGACGGACGGACTGATCTTCAAAATCTCTTTTCCGGAGGAATACATACGAAAAAAAGAAAACGGTGAGCAGCCTGGCAGTCAAGAGATAAATCATGTCTGCTGTGCATAAGGACCCCCCCCCCCCCCCTCCATTTTTCAGGTTCTTGAACAGAGCGGGGGGGGCAATATTTCCGGCTCGAAAACCGTGACCGTGGACGGGTGATTTTCTGCAGCCGCAGAGCTTTCCTGGTGACCCCATAAACCCCGTATGTGTGCAGAACTCACAAGGTTTAACACGGACCGCAGACCCTGGAGTCCTGATGGGGAGTTTCAGAACTGGGCGGCCATGAGGAGGATGAAACAGGAAACAGACATGGGGGGGGAGGGTAAGGAACAGAATGGCCAGCATCACTGGGTGGGGGGGGGGGGTTTGAGGAAGTGCATGGCCAGCATCAGTGGGCTTAAAGAGCATGGGGGGGGGGGGGGGGTAGACAGAAATATAGATTGGGAAAGAGAGTGAGAAGGAGAGAGACAGAAAATGGAAGAGAGGGAGAGAGCGTGAGAATGAAGTGAGAGGGACAGAGAAAGGGAGAGAGAGACAGAGAGTGATGGGGAGAGGGAGAAAGGGAGAGAGAGAGAGGGGGGGGAGGCGGGGGAGAGCACCTGAAAAAGGTAGACATAAAAAGTCATGGTTGCCCAAAGATGAATGTTTATTGTGTGTGGTCACTGTAATACAGGAGAGGTGGAGAAAGAGGAGCACTTTTACACTGTGAAATACACTGCACTAAGAAAAGTATATTTCAGTAAATTTTATCGTCTTTAAGACTGTCAACAGCCTCGCTTTTGCCTCACAGTATGTTTTAGTTTGCCACAACGTGAGGTACAGGAAGTAACTGCTCAGAAAGAGAAGCAATGCAATCACTGTACAGAGATACAGTGTAATATTTAATATGCATAATAATCGTTTGTGTAAGAATTTTAAAAAAAACTTCATTACTTAAACTTATTTTACGGTTTCTTTATACATTCTAATTATATTAGTTCAATATATTTTCTTTTCATTTATTTAAAATTACTAGCATATATTTCTTACAATATGCATTAGTTGCCGCATGTATTTAATACCAATAAAGCGTATTGAATTGAAGTGAATTAAGAGAGCGAATGAGAGAGATAAAGACTATGAGAGTATGAGAGGAGGAGTAACAGAGTGAAAGAAGAGGGAGAGAGGGAGGGAGAGAGAGAGAGAGAGATTGAGGAAGAGAGAAAGCAGCTCATGAAAAACAGCTGAGCCAGCAGGTTTTTATTTCCCCGTGGTTTGTTCGCGGGTAAGTCGTGGCAGATCCGAGGAGAGGGGAGGAGAGGAGAGGAGAGGGGAGGAGAGGAGAGGAGAGGGGAGGAGAGGGGAGGAGAGGGAGAGGAGAGGAGAGGGAGGAGGAGAGGGAGAGGAGAGGAGAGGGGAGGAGAGGAGGAGAGGAGAGGAGAGGGAGGAGGGGAGGAGAGGAGAGGAGAGGAGAGGGGAGGAGAGAGAGGAGAGGGAGAGGGAGAGGAGAGGGAGGGGAGGAGAGGAGAGGAGAGGGGGAGAGGAGAGAGAGGGGAGGAGAGGAGAGGAGAGGGGAGGAGAGGGAGGAGAGGAGGAGGGAGGAGGAGAGGAGAGGGAGGAGAGGAGAGGGAGGAGGAGAGGGGAGAGGGAGAGGAGAGGAGAGGAGAGGGAGAGAGGAAGAGGAGAGGAGAGGAGAGGGAGAGAGGAAGAGGACAGGAGAGGAGAGGAGAGGGGAGAGAGAGGAGAGGAGGGAGAGGGAGGAGAGGGAGGAGGAGAGAGAGGAGAGGAGAGGAGGAGAGGAGAGGGAGGGAGGGGAGGGGAGAGGAGAGGGAGGAGAGGAGAGGAGAGGAGAGGAGGAGAGGAGAGGAGAGGAGAGGGGGAGGGAGGAGAGAGGGAGGGAGGAGGAGAGAGGAGAGGAGAGGGGAGGAGAGGAGAGGAGGGAGGGAGAGGAGGAGGAGAGAGAGGGAGGAGAGGGAGGAGGAGAGGAGAGAGAGGGAGGGAGGAGAGAGAGGAGAGGAGAGGGAGAGGGGAGAGGGAGAGGGAGAGAGGAGAGGGAGAGGAGGGGGAGGAGAGGAGAGGAGAGGGAGGAGAGAGGAGAGGAGGAGGAGAGGAGGGGAGGAGAGGGAGAGAGAGGAGAGGAGAGGAGGAGAGAGAGGAGAGGAGAGGAGAGGGAGGAGAGAGGAGAAGGAGAGGAGGAGAGGGAGGAGAGGAGAGGAGAGAGGGGAGGAGAGGGAGGAGAGGAGAGAGAGAGGAGAGGAGAGAGAGGGAGGAGAGGGGAGGAGAGGAGAGGAGAGGAGAGGAGATTAGCATATTCATATTCAAATCAGACTTTTGAGAGCGTTCCATTGATTTCTTCTGAGCCAGCTCACTCTCTTCAGTGGCCAGAATCTCACACTGGGGTTCAGAAGGCGGATCCAGAAACAAACAAAATGTCCGAGAAAAACCCTTTCAATCGAATAAAAATAAACTTCAAAGTCCGCTGTTTGACACCGTTCCAAAGGCCTGCTTGGATGCTGTTTTGGTGGGAATGCCACACAAATGCACATTATTATTTGTCTTTCACTGGGAAATGAGAGGAAAGCTTCATCTTCAACAGCATGACTTTGACCTGACTTCGCTTTGAAGAAACTGACTTCGCTTTGAAAAAAAACTAGAAACTAAATAACACTTTCCATGTGTCAGGAAAGTGTTACATTACAAATATTTGTACTTTTACAACAACAACAACAACAATAATAATAATAATAATAATAACAATAATTTCAGCTGGAATGATGCCAATTGGAAGAAATGTCAGGGATTTGTCATCTAAGCTCCCCCTCTTGCTATTGGCAAGAACCGTACAGATGATCTGCAGATTACTTCCTGTTTATATTCACCTTCAACATATCACACACTTGGCTGAACACACCAGCACCGAATTGATTCCGAGATGAACACCAGATGCCTCATTTGCATATGCCCCGCCCATTCCTTTGAACTGTCGGCCGCTGCGTGCTACAACGTATCTCCCGTGTTCCAGAACGGTAACAATGTAGCGAATGACAGCTCTCCACTTCCATAACCAGCCATTTCCTGTATGGTAAATATGGACCTCCACGTCCTGTTGTTTTAATGGGTTCCTTAATTTCATATTTGTATGTACACATAGTATCTGCCACAGCGACGATGAGGGTCTGTAACTGAGGAACCGGGAAGAGGAACACGAGAGTTTGATTGGCCTGTGGGTTGCTGTTGCTGGTTCCCATGGAAAAGCAACGGTATGAGAGAAATGTACAGCAGCAGGAATGGGTTGATATGTAAAAATATAAGATTTGATGGATAAGATTTGTAGCTCAGTCTGGATAAATAAGTCTGCTGAGCTGAGGGACTACAATAAAGAACAGGAAACTTTTTTATACTGGTCTCACACCAGCCAGAATAAAGACAAACCCGAGCCTTACTTTGTTTCTCCAAGACGGATATTTAGCCAGTAAAATTGATGATCCACCAACAGAGATATTAAAAAGTTCACCAGGACCGTTACTTTCCCTGTCTTCTTCAAGACACAGGAAAAGACAAGACTGGGTCAGAGTGACTGATTTGAGAAAAGCCTGCATGTGTATGCATGTGCACGTATGTGTGTGTGTGTGTATATATGTATGAGTATGCCTGTGTGTATGTATTCGTGTGTGTGTGTGTGTGTGTATGCAAGTATGTATGTATGTATGCGTATGTGTGTGTATGTATGCTTATGTGTGTGTGTGTGTGTGTGTGTGTGTATGCAAGTATGTATGTATGCGTATGTGTGTGTATGTATGCTTGTGTGTGTGTGTGTGTGTGTGTGTGTGTGTGTGCGTATGTGCGTGTTTGTGTGTATGGTTGTGTGTATGTATGCTTATGTGCGTGTTTGTGTGTATGGTTGTGTGTATGTATGCTTATGTGCGTGTTTGTGTGTATGGTTGTGTGTATGTATGCTTATGTGCATGTTTGTGTGTATGGTTGTGTGTATGTATGCTTATGTGCGTGTTTGTGTGTATGGTTGTGTGTATATATGCTTATGTGCGTGTTTGTGTCTGTATGCTTGTGTTTGTGTGTGTGTGCGTGTTTGTGTGTATGGTTGTGTGTATGTATGCTTGTGTTTGTGTGTGTGTGTGTGTGTGAGAGTGGTGGTCTTCTTTTTGCATGCCAGACACAGCCAGAGGCAGTGCTCTCTGTGCAGGTGCCGGTGTCAGAGCTGCAGCAGCACAGAGAGGGTGAAGCGTTTGTTTTTGGCCGCTGTGTTAGGCCTCAGGGCGTTCCGCGGGATCGCTCAGAGCTACGAGGATAAGCGAGAGGCCGCCTGTTTGCCCCGCCCCCTTAGCGCGGGATCTCGTCCCCCCCGACGACCGTGGCACAAGTGAGGGTGTGTCTATACCCCCCCACCCCCAGGCCAAACGGGGGACTCAGAGCCAGAGGCAAGGAGAAGCCCTGGGTTCGAGTCTGCCACACGGTCCTGCTCTGACCAACACCACTAAGACTCAGACTCAGACCGCAACTGAGACTAGAGTCACAGCTCTAAAATGGCAGAAAGCTTTAGAGACCTTCATAAAGGGCAAATACATGTACACACAGCTCTCATATGGTTATGACCGCGACTCACAAACATAGACACACACACACACACACACACACACACACACACACACACACACACACAAACACACCACCACCCTCTCAATACATTTCCAATGATGGTATCATTGGGCTGGGAATATAACTTTTTTTTATCAACCATGGGATTGTTTCAGAGTGGGTTCAGAATTCTAGAACACAGAGTAAACAGTAGGAGATGTCTTATCTGAGCAAAGGACTGTGGGAAATGGAGTCCCACCAGTACCAGAGTTCAGATCTCTGCTTTGCCTCATTTGCATAAAATAGCTTGATAGAGACATCACAAGCGAATTAGTTAAATTTTCAGATGATGGAAAAAACTGGGGGCTTTAACGAAACAGTTTGAAATCTGTTAAAGTAATCCAAGAAGCTTTAGACAGAATCCAGAGGCAAGTGAAAACCTGGCAAATGAAAATCACTACAGCTGAACGTAAAGCTCTGCATGTGGGGGATATATATATTTAAAAAAATAAAGACAGGAGGATTTTATGAGAGGAACAAAATCGGAATGCGTTCAATTTGAACAAGGAGATCGGGAGAAGCTGGTGATCAAAAGCCTATCACATTCTAGGCATTGTGCAGTAACAGTACAAAAAAAAGGCAACAGGATGCTGGGATATATAGCAAAAACCTATTGAGTATAAATCAAAGCACGTTATATTGATGTTACACACTGGCTCTGTCAGACCACACTTAGAGCATTGTGTGCAATTCTGGGCACCAACCTACAAGAAAGATGTAGAAGCTCTGGAAGAACTGCAATGAAAGGCAACTCAACTAATTTAGCTACTGGTATGAAAGAGAAAAGTTACAAGGAGAGACTTAAGATTTAACTTGCTCTCTTCAGGCTCAGCAGATGAACACCAAGGGGGATTCGACCGAGGTTTTTAAATTCATAAAAGGGATTAACAAAGTGAACTACGGTCGATTTCTTTTTTTTTTCCATCCTGAGTTATGGAAGTAGAACAAGGGGGCCTAGGAGGGATTTGGCAAAAAGGTAAATTCCACACAAATAACCAGGACGTATTTCTTTGCACAGAGCTGTTGATGTGTGGAATTGCTCACCAGGTAATTATAACGAGAACCTCAACTCCAGTCTTGCGACCGTGCTGGATTCTCTCTAGTTTGTAGGTAGATGACAAGCATGGATGGAGTCATTACATCACATTACATTACAGGCATTTAGCAGATGCTCTTATCCAGAGCAATTTACACAACTTTTACACAGCATTTACACTGCAACCATACAGTTGGATGCACACTGAAGCAATGCAGGTTAAGTACCTTGTTCAAGGATAGTGTCCTACCTGGGAATCAAACCTGCGACCTTTGGGTTACAAGACTAACTCCTTACCCATTATACTACCCTGCCGCCCAAATGGTTAATTCTCTTAATTATGTGTTTTTCAGTACTATAGAGCAAGGTACGCCTGTAACATGGAAACTGGTCAGTTACGCATAAATGTATCCAAGTACTGTGCAATGTCACATGTGACTTGTAATGTGCCAAAATTATGTGCACTAATATTTTAGGAAGCGTAGCAGAAATGGGTGAAAATTGTCCTTACCCTTACTAAAGAAAAATGAAAAAAAAAAAAAACTGTCTCACTTTACTGTTTCGCTGTCTAATAATAACAAAAATACTGGCTTTTTTTTCTGGCCTGGAAAGAATGTCTTCACAAACATAACCTGGCGAGTTCAGCAATCGCTGAAAGTAACTCACCAAACTGAGTTTGTGCAGAAAAAGTGCAACAGCGGCATTTTCTTGCAAGTCAAAGGTGAAGACAAACAGTGATTGAACACGGACTTCTGTCTCTATCTGACCTGCCGCTGTTCTGACAGGTCTCTGGGCTTACTGTGAGTGAGCAGAGTAGCAATGTGTAACCCCCCCCCACCCCCCCAACATCAGCCTGCAGAGAGCCCTGACAGGTCCTCCCCCATCCCCAAAACTTACCTGTGGGGGCGCACCGAGTGAGAACGGGGCAGTAGAGTTCTACAGCTGAGGGCATTACACCCATTAGAGCCCGCTAGGTTTAAAATAAATAAATAAATAAATAAAAAATGGGAGACTTCTGAAAGAGAAAGCACAAGGAGAAAAGATTGGATTAATATTTACGATCCCAGTTTTTCAGGAGCAGCTGATGAGAGAGCAGGTGATGACTTTCATGCAGAGGTTGGCCCAGGTTACCGGGGGGGGGGGGCGAACGTGGGGGTAAAACATCATCTCTGGTCGCGAGATGCTTGCTGACTTGAGGAGTCGGAGGAACCAGGGGTTGGGGGGTGGGGGTGGGGGGTGAGTGGGGGTAGAACGTCATCTCTGGTCACGAGATGCTTGCTGACTTGAGGAGTCGGGGGGACCAGGGGGTGGGGGTCCAGGGCGAGGGGGGGGGGGGGGGGGTGGGAACGAAACTGGAAAGTGCGCCTCCCTCTCCGCGCCACTTTGGCGGGCGATTCGGCGGGTGAGGGAGAGGAAGTGCCTCCGCGGCGCGCCAGTGCATTAAAAACAGCGCGCAGACGAACGCAGTCATCATTAACGGGTTGCCGTGGCGGCGGGGTCATTACCAGGTAAACGATGCTGTTTATGCATTCTGAGGCTGGGAGCTGTTCATAAACACAGCAAGGACTGAGAGAGGCACTGTGCATTTATATTAAAACGCCTGAGGCAACTCTGCCTTTTTTTCTGTTTGTTTGTTTGTTTGTCGCACGGATTTATTTATTTATATATTTATTTATTTATTTTACTTCTGCAATAATGGACACACAGGGTCAACCCTGCAGTTCAGCCTCCAAAATACTTTTAGGATTGAGACAGAATGAAAGGTGGAAAATCCAGGCTGAGAAAGTAACGAGCACGGAGCCGTCCAGACCCACTGCGCAACTCACTTCCGCAGACGCATTTTAGCTGGCACCACCTGCGCATGCGTCCCACAAAACGTCCTTTAAAGGTCGTCCGTGAGTGAGTGAGTGAGTGAGTGAGTGAGTGAGTGAGTGAGTGACTGAGTGAGTGTGTGACTGAGTGACTGAGTGAGTGGCCACAATTCGCCATGCGTAGCCCACGGCGGCAGTTCCTGCGCACCGTGGGAAAAAGACCTCCCCGGTATTTGGTCCAATCACCTGGATTTGCTAATTAGCACACAGTTCTTCAGCCAGGATGTAGAACTAATGAGTGCAATTAGCTGGTTGAGTTCATGAGTGGTAGAAACACATGGCAGGACTTTTACTTTCTGACCCCTGGACTTTCCACCTCTGGTTATCTGGTTATAAGTCCAGACAAATTTTGTGGACATTTCATGTTTTGCAGTGTAGTGGTCAGAGTACCTTCCATCCTGACCAGACCTGGGTCAAATACATATTATATATTTGTTTTTCTTTAGTTGCTGGTACAAACTTGTACCCCCCCCCATTCTGTTTGGGGGTACATTGGGGAGGGGAGAACGTCTGTATCCACCCCTAGACCCGCCAACCCTCAAACTATCAAACAACACTCCCCAGGATGCAGTACACTATGTAGCATAGCTCCTCTGCCCTCAGTATAGATGATCAGGACTTGTATTCATAAAGCATCTGAGAGCAACAGGGCTGATCTCATGGTCAGTTTTGTATTTTAGCTCCTTTAGCTTTTAGCTCACCCACTGAGATTCTTTATGAATACAGGCCCAGGGACTTAATACCAAGAGCATGGTTATACTGTGACAAAACATACACAGTCACAGATTAAGCCAAGAACTGGACTAAAATCACTTTTATTGGATATTAATTTCCGCAATGTTAATGCTACTGGCCATTAATTAAGTATGATTTGGGGTTTTAATGCTGTAAAGGGGCACCAACCAATTTATATTGCCAGAATTCACTGACCTATTTAATCACAATCACAAGTTCCTAGAAATACTAAAAATAAGATAAATATGACTGATTATAAGAAGATATAATAATGATAAAATTCTATAATGATGGGAATTGGGGAAAAAAAACAAAATACCTTTTTTGGATTTATTTTGGAAATTGATTTTCATGCTTTAAATGAAATATGTATTTTATGGTATTTATTTATTTTTTTAGCATATCCACAAGTTGCTGTGCTGAATTATTAATCTATTAAAAGTGTTTTAAAGCATTAAATGATAAGATGTATATTTATGGAGCAAATCTTTCAGAATAAAATTGCTTAGATATAGATAAGCTGAATATGCATGTAAAATACCCTGTAATAGGATAAGGTGTTCAGTGCCCAGCTAAAATAAATAATCTTTCCCTGCATGTTCGGACAGATTGGGAAAACTTTCCCAACACGCACATTTGTTTCCTGAATGCCCACGAGAAGATTATTTTTAAGTCACAAGGAACATTTCAGGAATGGCCTTATTTAGAATATTATTCAGTTGTATTATTCAAATAAAAAATAAAAAACGAATATGCTCCTTAATGTGTGGTGAGCGTTCTGGCGCAAAATGGCTGCCGTGCATCACCCTGGTGGGTGCTGCACATCGGTGGTGGGTGAGATGAGTTCCCACTAATCACTGTAAAGCACTTTGAGCGTTCGGAAGAGTGCTATATACATGCAATGAATTAAAAAACATTTGAAATGTGAATGGTCATTCATGCCTTTTAATCAGGAATGTTAGTAATGTAATTATCAGCCATTTCACATGATACATGTGAAATGGCCAATTAATTGGATTGCATTATGGTATTTAAGTTATAACTACATGAAATGAAAAATAATTTATATCCATGCAATATCCCTGGAATGCTCTGAGGCTTTTCAGTTGGCTGTGGAATGTTCTGGGAATGTCGTGGGAACGTTCCGATCATAAAGTTACCTCAAAAGCTACTGAAAACCAAAATGCTCCCCCAGTGTGTCAAACACATTTCTCTACTAGATGTGTCAACATCAGGGACAGTAACAGACACTGACCACTGACCGTGTGTGTGTGCTCTGCGTGTGTGTGTGTGTGTGTGTGTGTGTGCGCTCTGTGTGCATGTGTGTGCAGGTGTGTGCGTGTTTATTTCATTTGTAATGATCTTTTTAACCACTCTGCAGCACTTCAATGTAATGTAATGTCTTCAAGTTCACACTCTCAGCTGCTCTCAGTATTTTACACTTAGCAGCACTGGTGACAGGCACAGGGTCAGCGTTCTGGCAGGAAATAACAACCAAACACTTACAACAATTCTTACAGAAACACGAGCATATCTGTGATTATTTGATAAATAAGGTCCAATTAGTCCTCTCTTTGAATGAATGCAGAATAACAACAGAAACTAAACGCTTTCTCCACAGTGCAAGGCTGGATACAGGAACTGAACTAGACTTCATTAAGGCCAGTTACCACAGTTACCTCATTAGTTGCACTAATTAGATTTCCCTAGCTGTAGTTATAGTGGTGTTTTGCTTGCCATGTTAAATGCACCTGACACTTTGGTTAAAAGCATGTGCAAAATAAATACATTGCACAGTTGGAAATTGTCCGTTTGTCAGATTTTCTTTGTAAATTAATTAATTTGTTGACACACACACACACACAAACGAACATACACGCACAAAATGTCCCACTATATACCATAAAAGTGTCCGTTCTAAAATAAAAACACTATGGAAAACTATTCATTCACTTGATCAGTAGTTTCCGCTGCTGTGATAAAATCTCTCTTTCTCTCTCTCCCTGTTTACACAAACGTATCAGAAGACAAAACACCAGAGCAATAAACCACCTCTTTCCCTCGCATTCCGTCTCTCCAGGTTTGATTTTCCGGGGTAACCCGCTTATTCTCATTCACGTCCGAAGACAATCTGGCATAAATCATAACCGTTTTTTTGTTTTTGGTTTTTTTTTTTTCGCGGTTTCCCGCCTGGCAGATGAGTCAGAGTGTTCATCCGCCAACCGTGAATCACCACCGCCACCAGGACGCCACGATGAACTCACCGCGATCGTGCTGCATCTTCACGGGAGTTACATAAAGTTCATTCTTTCAGAATACTGGAGGGGGGGGGAAGAAAAAAAAAGCTTCTCCATCCTTGACCTGTCACTGTGATTTAACACAGAGTGACTGACTGCTTCGCAATACCAAACGTGGGCTTTGGCCCTTCAGACCTCGGCCTTTGGTTGTGAACGTGGGATAAAAAAGAGAGAGAGAGAAAACAAGGACACAAGGGACTTGGAAGCGTCTGACAGATCGACTAATGTCCTAATGCGATATTTCTGTGGAAGCCAACATACATGCCATTCTCCTCTGACCCGTTCCTCTCTATCTCTCCCACATCCTGGGGGGGTTTATGTTGCGGATTGGTTTGGGGGTTGCAGGGGGGGGGGGGGGCTCAGTCATGCGATGTCATGCGATGCCCCCCTGCACAGCTTCGCGGTCGGAGTAGGGGTGAGCAGGTGAGCGTAAAATGGCGTTCTGAGTGCCTTTCGCTCGCGATGGCCCCACGCCCCCCCACCCCCACCTTCCCTCGTCCTGCTAACACCCCCGCCCCCACCCCACCCCCCCTCCCTCAACCCACAATGCACACTTTGTTATGATTTCATTAAACAAGTTATGACTGAAGGCCTTTCCTAAAAAGTGTCAAATTAATCAGTCGGCATAAATGTAATAAAAAAACTTTTTTTTAAAAAGATGACTCCAGATTGGAATCTGAGGAGGCAAATCGCATCTGAATGAAGTCGTGTATTATTATGTCGGATCCATAGTCCTCTGATCACTGCATCACGTTAATAAAGAGGGAACATTACACAGTAACAGATGGTGAGAGTGCATCAGCGGTTCAGGAGCTATTTATTAAAAAGTGTTATTAATTATTTTCCACAGTGTAAGCTCTGGTGCTCTCGGCACGAACAGCAGGAGAGACAGGAAGCTCGATCTTAAAGGCCCGCCATCGAACCCATCGCCATGACTCCCCGTAACTTTCCCTCCCCGATCTCCACGTCGTCGGCCTCTGCGGTGTTTATGGTGCCCATAAATTAGCAACGGGTCGGATGGGAAAGGACCGCAATTCCCAGAGGCCTTTGCGGCTCTGCTCACGGCCTCTTCCTGGTGGGGGTTTTACGGTCGTTACAAGATGGCCACCTGAGATATTAAATTTTCATAAAAGGCAGCAAATGACTTGTAATGCTGGAGATTATAAATGAAACTGGATGTTCGTGAGTTACCTCAGGATTATATTTGGAGAGAGGCGTTGCTGTCAAATCTTTGGAATGTAAATTTTTGCCGTTGAGCTGCAGCCTGTGTCCAGAAAACTCATCATATTTCAGTGAAGCCATCTGGATGGGGAGATACTACTCCGGGTAAGTGGAAACATACCTCAATTTAAATTTAGGGCGAACTGCCCCTTTAAGGATGCCATTCGATTAGGCGCTCGCTGTCTCTGAAGAGAAGTGAGGTGGCACGTTTTGATTGGTGGAGGAACGGAGGGTGTAGCGGTAGTTCCAGGAGCCTAATGACTCACCCTATTTCTGGGCAGGCAAGCATGTGCTGGAAATTTGGGGTGGGGGGGGGCACACTCCTGGAGGGTCTCGGTGTTCCAGCTGGAGGTGATACATCCTACACCTGGCCCAGACAGTCCAGCACCTGCCACAGCCGTCCCGCTCCAGGAGCAGGTGGGCCAGGTGGGCCGGGTGGGGCAGGGGGGGGCAGGACAAGGGGGTGACCTGACCCCTCCATGATGGCTGGCTGGACCCGTGCAATTAGAATCGTGCTCACGGCAAGTTGCCCCGACTGCTTTCTGGATCAGTCTGGACACACCGTGACTAGGAAGAGAAGAGAATATCATTAGTGTCTTTCTGTGTGTGTGTGTGTGTGTGAGTGTGTGTGTGTGTGTGTCTGTTTGGTGCATGAGTGTATGTGTGTGTGTGTGTGTGTGTGTGTGTGTCTGTTTGGTGTATGGTGTGTATTTGTGTGTATGGTGTGTGTGTGTGCCTGAGTGTATGTGCGCGTGTGTACGTGTTTGAGGGGCAGTTAGGAGTATTACAACCAGAAACAAACAATTATATTAATTTTTTTTTTGCTTTCACAATACATTTGTAAACATGTACAGCTTCACCCATTGCCAAATTATGTACATAAGCCCAATTACAGAAATAAATAAAAAATACAGCATGGAAAAATAACATGAAAATATTGGAAAAGACAGAAAAAGAGGGGAGGGGGAAACCCAAAGCGTCTGGCGACGGGCCGGGGCGTAGACGCTGTCACTCTTACGGGGCTCGGCACCAGTTTTAAGGTCGCAGCCCGGAGGGAATCTGCTGAGCTCAGCATACCGAGGAACAGCGCTGCCTAAAACAAGGTTAATGAGGGAGCGGTCCCACTAAACCAGGACCGGGCCTTTTTTTGTCTTTTCTCTCTCTCTCTCTCTCTCTCTCTCACTCTCTCGTAAACTCCAGTGTTACCTATGATGGGGTTTGGGGAAAATAGAAATAAATAAATGAGTGAATAAAAGCGCTGGCCTGGTTTCCCAGCGCCGGACCTTGGTGATTGACTGGGCCGCCTGTGAGGGGAGGGCCTTGTAAAACCCCGTAAATAATGCATGCGCCACAAACTGTGATGCCCGGGCACTTTAGAGCAATTACAGGGACTGCATTAAAAAATAAATAAATAAACAAATAAGAAATAAATAAATAGACGAGAGGGAGGACAGATGGATAAATAAATATGTACCGCGTGTGCAGAGTGTTTGTAACGAAGCGTGGAATCTGTCTCTCTCTCTCTCTCTCTCTCTCTCTCTCTCTCTCTCTCCCTCTCTTTTTCTCACATCCTCCCTCCCTCCTTCCTACTGGGCATTATTAAATAATTTACCAGTGATGCAAACACCGCTTTTGTGATCCATTCGTCGTGTTTGTCTGAAGTGGCAGGGGCAATCGGCAATCAGGAATGTAGGGAGCGTTTCGTTAATATTTTGAGTGGGCTGCATTTTATCCTTTTATTATTTTTTTGAAAGTGCATGTAAAGTACTCCTTAATATGATTCTGGAGTCCTTTAGGATGTTACCGTTCAGTGAAAGTTATTTGTTGCTCTGTGGCAAAAAGGTTTGCAAATGACCTTAATGCAACAACAAAGTGTTATTTATTTATTTAGTGGAAAAAGGGAAAACAGAAGGCCATGCTGTGCTAACCCCACACAACATCTACCTGAGCTCAGAGAGTTCTGGGTGTTAGCGGCGCTCGTGAAGCTAGCACCCGGGTACAGCGTTCTATCAGTCACTTTCAGCAAACAATAATCAGAGCTCCTGAATAATAATAAAGATAAGAATGACAGCAACCTAACCCTCACCAGAACTCCTTATCCCCCCAACTTACCGGCCTGCCCTCCCCTCGACCCCCCCCCAGCAGGCCAGCCTGCCCCCCCTCGCCCCCCCCCCCCCCCCGCAGACAGGCCGCACGCTGAGCACAGACCGAGGTGCTAATGCTAATGGAGGGTGATGCACTCGCCCCGGGACGGGCCCTGAACTGTGTCTGAACCCCGTCTCCCGGGACAGCGCTCTGCGGATCGCTAACCGGCTGGCCCGACCGGGACGGGAGAGGTGGGGGGGGGCGGGGGGGGATGGGACAGGGCGGGGGGGGGCAGGGTGGGATGGGGGGGGACATGGTGTTGGACAGGCGGGGCGGGGTGGGACGGGTGGGGCAGGACGGGGAGGGGCGGGAAGGCCCCTCTCTTCGACGCACACCCCTCCTCTCTCTCCCCCCCGGCTGCGATTATGCGATGGGGAATTGGCCCATAACGGAACGGACGGGGGCAGCCGAAAACCAGGGGCTAAGAGTGCTGCCTGCTGGGTTTATTTTTACCCCAATAAGCCCCCTGCATTCCTCTCAGCCTCGCATACAGACACACCCAGCATGCCACACACTAAAAATGTCTGATGTAGGCTTTAAAATTTTCATGGATTCCTGTTGTGTAGTGACGATTTGTGCGTATGTGTGTGTGCGTGCATGCATGCGTGTGTACACAGTGGCCACTGAAATTATTCATTCCAATGAGAAATTGTAATAAATTATTTGTAAATGGTAAAATAAATGTGAAGTGCAATGGTCAAATAAATATTTATATGTAAATATGCAGCAAATGTAGGCTGTGAAACTTTCACGCAACTGATTGCTTCGATGGTTGCTGATATGGAACACATTTACATGCAGCCAATATTCAGGATACGTGGGAACCCAGAATATCTGCGCACAGTGCATTCCCAATAAACTGTTCGCATGTGCGCGTTTTTACCATTCTGCAAACTCGCAGGGAAAATGCGCAGTCTAATTCTCTCGGTGGAAGTAAATAGCTCTATAAATACGTTATGGTCGCGCTGATACAATGCGTTATCGCACCCGCTGATAATATTTCAATCTAACGGCTGCATCTGGAACGACGGATGACGGGGACTTTCCGCACAAGGCTTGTATTAATGACGCGACACACACCTCCAGACCTCTGCACACAAGCCACCGACCTCAGCAGCACAAGAGCAGTACCTCTCATTTGCCTCCATCTTTAATCTTTTAAAGACTCAGATCAGTAATATGTGATTCGAATGCTCTCAACATTCTAACTCTGATGTAACAATCACTACCAGTTAACTGTTCTGGTTCTAGAACACTGACCTGACCTATTCCACAAGGCCCACTATCCAAAGGGTTAAAAAAAGGAATTCTACCAGCGCAATGGACAACGGCACAGGTAATCCTCGAATGACATTTTTTTTTTTTTTCGGGTTAGGGGATGGGGAGACAACAAACAAGAAATTTTATTTAGGATTTTTTTTTTTTTTTGTTTGTTTTTTTTGTCAGACTTTTGTCAGACAAGGCAGCGAAATCCCACGGATCCCGCTGACGCTGGCTGTGAAGCCGCTAAGCAGGAAGTGGTCACATGTCGCGCGGAGCCGGCTGCTGGCGGGACGCACGTCCGTAAGCCCCTTTGCGCCGGCAGGCTGTAGCCACGCTGTCGGCGTGTGCATAGAGCCGCGACTCGACTGCTGACGGACAGGACAGGCCCGCGCGCTCGCTGGCTTCAGTGCGTGTGGCTGAAAGGCAGAGAGGGCGGGCTGGCACATTGTGTCATCAGTTTTCTGACCCCTGAAGTTCGACTGATAGATACGCACTTAAATTTCAAATTTTTCTTGCCCACAAAATTATATATTCAAGATGAAATTGGTTCTTTAAGGTAGTGTGGTAGTCTTCAATGGCCATTTCCTTTTTAAAAAAAGCTCTTACCTGTAGCGGTCTGCCAGGTGGGTTTGGGGTTGGGGTTGGAGTTGGAGCTCGAGTCGTGTCGCGCGGGGGCGTGTCTTCTGCAAGGACAGTTCAGTTAAAGATGTGGGGGGCGGGGGCGAAGGGGGAGGACAGAATGGGGAGGAGGCTCTCTTCTGGCAAAGTGCTCGCGGAACACGGGTCGGCCTGTCAGGCCTGCCTCTCATCTTCCGCTCCGCGGGTAATTAAATGGATTTCCTGTCTTGTAGCCGCCGAAAGGAACATGACCCTGCGCTCCGTGCGTGCGTGTCCCAGATGCACTTTAGGGCTCTCTCTCTCTCTCTCTCTCCGTCCCGGGGCCGCCCCCTCCATCCGTCCGCGTTCCGATGTCCGAAACCACGGCTCCGAACAAACAGGAGCTTCCCCCCTGGAACCCAGACCCCCATCTGGACCCTGGGGTCCAGGCCATCGTCCCTGCTTCCGTAGGTCAATGGCGAAAGTGTGGTTCGCTGTAAACCGAGGATGTGCGTGTGTGTGTTGTGTGTGTGTGTGTGTGAGAGTGTGTGGTGTGTGTGGTGTGTGTGTGTGTGTGTGTGTGCGTGTGGAGGGTAGGTGGGGATGCATCTCCAAAAGAAAAGCTGTTGCCACCTCGATCATTGGAGGAAAACTTGGCGTTCGATGGAGACGAATGTTCGACGGTTCAATGTTCAGCGCATTTGTTGCAAAAGGAACCTCTTTGCTGAGAGGAACGTGCACTGCTGATGATCATGTGCAATAAACCAAAGCAAAAAAAGGTTTAAGTTTTCATCTTTCTATTATTCATTAGCAGACACTCTCATGTTGCGTGCTGTGCATGCTTTTAAAACTGTGAAAGTTCAGGACTTTGCCCAGATGAACAACTCCCCCGCCTGTGTTTTTTATCCAGCACATTTACAGTTTGATTTTTTGGCCACTACTCCCACGTTCACCTGACTGTGTGACAGTGAGGACAGGAGTTTTCACACCTACAGGTGTTTCGTGAAACCTGAGTGGAATGGTCAGCCATTACTTAAAGAGTAAGTCAACGCAGGGTAGAAAAACTGCAGCTGCAGCTCTCCTGTGGGTTGAAATTTATCAACTAGGCTGCACTGCCAGCCACACCTGATGCCAGTGATGTCAAAGCAGGCATTCTTCCATTGGCAGCTGAGAGAAAATACCAGTAATGACATCATTGATTAGGTGTGGCCAGTAGTGCAATGAGAAGGAAGAACTTCACTCACATAGAGCGCTATAACTGCAGTTTTCTCCCGTGTTGACTTACTTCTCAGCTGTAAAAGCAAGCATGTTAGGTGCGCTCCTGCAGTTGCCCTTGACCAAGGCACTGGCCTCAGAACTGGAGTTGGTCCCCGGGCGCTGCACTGTGGCTGCCCACTGCTACTAAGTCACTAGGATGGGTCAAAATGCAGAGGACAAATTACCCCACGGGGTTCAATAAAGTATATCTATCTTAAGCCAGTGGAATCAGCCAGCAGGTTTTTGACCTGCAACATGCTGTGTTGGTATGTACACAAATCTATGGTGGCTATGAGGCTCTGCGGTTTAGAATATGATTAATTAACCTTAGGATTCATGCTGAGGCACTTAAATAGGGGATAGTGGGTAACAGTTTTGGGGTTTGGGGTTTTAGGGAAGGGGTGGTAGATGGGCACCATGTTTGTTTGGAGGGAAACGACACACACACCGCGTGGGCCTTTGATGTAAATTCATACTCGGGTAGAGGCTGACGCCTCCACACACAGCTCAGATAAACGACATTCCTAATCTGCCGTCCGTGGCAGTTTATTTCGCATCGCCATGGAAACGGACGGGTTTGAGGAGCGCCGCCCCGGTGGTCAACGGAACGGTCCGCCCCGCGAGCAGACCCGGCGGGTGTCCCTCCACGTCTCGATAACGCACACGATCAAGGCGGGCCGGGGGTGGGGGGGGACGGCCATTCTCGGCGATCGGGAGGAGCGCGCGCGCGTCGGGGCAAGTTGGGGTTGCACAAGGCCGGCGCGCGGGCAAGCGCGATTCGTGCGGCGGCGTTGGATCCGAGCGTCCCGGGGCGGCGGATACGGCGCGATCGAAGGCGGGGGCGTGGGGGGATGGGTTGGGAAACGTCGCTCGATTGCCACGGCGACGAGGAGCCCGCCCCGCCGCCGTCCGGGCCGCAAATTGAGAGCTGCCAATCAAAGAGCCGGCGCGGCGGGACGGCGGCGCATTCGTTAGCGGCGGCGTTTGGAATGCGGCGAGGCGTCCGCGGGGGGGCGGGCGGGCGGGCGGGCAGGCGGGCGGGTGGGCGGGCATGCGGGCAGGCGGGCGGGCGGGCGGGCGACCCATGTGATCCGAGCGGGAAGCCGAAGGAAGTGGCCGCGGCGCGAGGGCGGGGGAGAGTTTTTTTTTACGAGCAGCGGAACGAATGTAAACACAAACGAGGCCCAGGCTATGAATATATTCATCGCTCCGGACGAGAGGCATCGCACCAGGGGGGGTTCAGGGCAGGACAGAGGACCTTGACCCCCCCGCCGAAAATCTCTGACCCGTCCGCTAATTGCAAACAGCGAACCCCCGCACCCCAACCCACCCTGTTTTTATTTTATTTATTTTTTTATTTTTTTATAAAAGCGGATTTCAGACTCATTTAGTTTGACTAAGAGGACGAAAAAAAAGAAGAAAATAAGCAGAGGGTCATTATTTATTTTCCATCTCCGCGATCAGCAGGCTGTTTAGTCTAGACCCCGGGGTCTGAGCGGTTTGTTGGTTGACAAAAAGCTTTCACCATCTCTGGGGGGGAAAGTAGAAACAGATTTTTTTGTGCAAATGAGAGGATTATAAAGACGTTGTGCTCCACGAGGGGGGCGGCGGAGGGGGACAGCTGTCGTCCCGTCCAGGGGCAGCCGCCATCTCGGCTATGCGGGGACACCGTAGGTCGTCTTATTACCGCGTTAAAAAACGAGAGCAGCCGGATCGGCGGTCTTCCCCGAGAGCAGCCGGATCAGCGGTCTTCCCCGAGAGTAGCCGGATCAGCGGTCTTCCCCGAGAGCAGCCGGATCAGCGGTCTTCCCCGAGAGCAGCCGGATCAGCGGTCTTCCCCGAGAGCAGCCCGATCAGCGGTCTTCCCCGAGAGCAGCCCGATCAGCGGTCTTCCCCGAGAGCAGCCCGATCAGCGGTCTTCCCCGAGAGCAGCCCGATCAGCGGTCTTCCCGAGAGCAGCCGTTGGATCGAGCAGGTCTTCCCGAGAGCAGCCGGATCAGCGGTCTTCCCCGAGAGCAGCCGGATCAGCGGTCTTCCCCGGCATTAATACCGCATGACAGGCGGGAGAAGGGGGGGGGGGGGGTTTGTGAAACGCAAATGGCTCCGACGTTTCTCACCTCTCCACCATCGTTGTTTCGCCGATTTCCTTTAGGCTGAAACCATGTGAACCAACTGCCATCTTGTTTTTTTTTTTTTGCTGTGTGTCTGCTGATTCACAGTATATGTATCATTTTCAATTTTTTTTATTATTTTAGTTTATTTTTTTCCCCCAGGGAGATGTTCTAACTTTATTGCAATCTGACAGGATAATTGTTACCGAAGGAATGCCTGTTTGCTGTCTTGTACTACCCCCCCTACATTCTTCATTCCTCAGTTTTATTGTTGTGGACAAACCAAATCACAGAATCACATTAAAGGTGTGGAGAATTCTGCATTTCTGCATTCAAGCTGTAAGGAAAAAAACTACTGACAACTGCACAAAAGACTTTCTGAACTACTGGAACATGGACACACCCCCCACAGTAAGGTTTTCAGTGCTAGAACAGTCTCTTGGGATTAAAAAAAAACATTATGGCAAAAATAGATACTACTTAGTTTTTGCCCTGCCAAACTACAGTAGCTACTTTGTGTTAGCTCAGTGGAAGTGTAATGCAACAACCTTACAGAGTTTATAAAGCTTCATATGACATACAAATGCCCTTTGTAATTCCAGGTAACATGCACTGTAACATGCATATGGATTCATGCAAATATCCATGGACTTTTTTCCCAAATGAAGTTCAGCAAGCTGGCATGCAAATCAGAGGTTTCAACCAGTTTTGTTCCAGGGATTCCCCCATGTGTAAAAAGAATTTACACATTTAAATATGTAATATCATTTCCCCAAATCTATATCTAGTCATTGCATATGAAGTCTGGCCAGGGAGCCCCTACAGTACCTGAAAGGTCCCCCTGTTGAAAGCACAGGACTTAAATGAACGGTAAAAACCTTTCCTGAAACTCCTAAGACAGAAATCACATTTGCATTTGTTTGTAAGTCAAAGTTGGAGACGGACGTCCATGTCTCTGTCTTTTTTAGACATCCCTAAGGGTTAACACAGGGGTCCGAAACTGTGGCTCTGCTGGTTATTCTGCTTTTACCAAAAAATCAGAACCCACTTCAGACCATAGTAACCGTAAAAAGTAAAAAGTGTAATAAACTGCCTTAATTGATTAATTAAGTGCAGAGTTACAACAAAAACCAGCAAAGCCCCTGAGATGGCGGTCTCTGTACCAATTCAGAAAGCTTTCCAATGAAAGACTTTTCCAAATGTACGCACAACAGAGGAGAAAGTTTTAGATTGTGTTTACTGTTCGACCGAACTGTGTATTCATTGCGTATTTGTTTTATTTTGTCTTCACAGGCTTGGGTGAACTGTACGTATCCAGTTGTGCTCAAGCAGTGCGTGAATGCCTTTGTATAAACAAATGAAATTAATTAAAAAAATATCTTCTATCAATTCTTTGAACTTGGGGAAGAAAACATTTTGAAAACAATCAAATTCTCAGTTGTTCAAAAAGGCAAATATTGTGATTTCGCTGTATTAAATTAATTGCAAGGGAATTAATAAAAAAAACAACATATTTGTAATGAAAACTGGAGTTTGTTTTCTTTTCACTTTGATTGGCCTGAAGTGTCAAAGATTGCTTTTCCCAAACTCTTATTAATGAACAACAACTCGCATTATAATGAAAATGTCTTCGTGTTTTACTTGCTGAATTTATTCCGAACTAAAACACTAATTTACATCTTACTTCCCCCGTCGTTTCATTTGGAACATTGTCAGTTTAAATGTTACCCTTGTACCGCTTGTGCTCTTTTAATTACAAGATTAATCACAATCGAATTTTTAAAATCATCTGACCACCGTTATTTTAATGCAGCCACAGCAGAAAAGCAGTCCTGAACACGGTCCCAGGCCCTTCACTGGAATGAGGTAATGATTTTTCTCCCCCCTCCCACCCGCCCTCCCTCCCCAAAAATGTGGGGAGGGAGGGTCGCAGCAAATCCTAAATCCTTATTCTTCTGAACATACCTCCTTCAACCTTTTATATATATTTTTTTATATACACGGGCTGCCTTTCTCCTGATTTTCCTCGGAGTCTGTGCTCTGAATTTAGACGAGGCCATCGTGACAGGGCAGAGAATCAGAGGACATTGCCTTGCGTTTCCTGAACGGGTGAAGTTACAGACTGGCACTGACGGAGGAAGTGCTCTTCTCTCTGAAAATGGTGAGTTATCACGCGAGAAAACAGGTTTCCTGTACGCTGAGATCCAATCGTATTAGCATTCTTGACTTGTCAGTTGTGCTGAGTAACGACAGAATGCAGCTCTGACACTATATTCATCCTTATACATATCAACAATATCAATGCATGACTTGAATGTACACCAAGAAAACTCATGTTACAAATGTGGCTTTGAAACGTATAATGTTATAACCTCAAATGTGTGGAAATATACTGAAAATATACCACTAATTAAAGCCACTTTGGTCTCATGGACTATATCTGAATTTTACCAGAACAGAATTTATAATAATAAGAACATGACAATACGGGAGCATACAGTAATATTTCTGGAGTACCTCCATGTATTCAAATGCATTATCCAATTTATTCCAGCATATTTTTCAATGCATGGTAATTTGGTTGTGTGGTATGAGTATACTTTCAATGAATCCAAGAGAAAGAAGGAGCTTAGCTCCAGCTTCTCACCTGTTTCCCAAAGCTGATTCATCACTGAACAAATTCAAAGTTTTAGTTCCTTCAAAAAAAAAAAAGAAAAAAAAGAAGGTAATTGCTAAAAGTTTGTTGTCATTACACTGTGGAGATACAGATTATGCTATCCTTCTCAAACATTCATTAAAAAAAAAAAATGCACAAGGACATTTGTAATTAAACTCGGTTAACTACCCTGTAGTTCTTGGTAATTAGCACAGGCTGCATGGGATGGTAATGTGACACAGCAGTATTTTGATGGCCTGGATAAATGACAAAGACAGCGCGCAGAGACGGACTCTGACTATGACTCATCAGCCCTTTTTCTGAGGGAATCTGGCAAACTCATTTTAAAGGACAATAACTCATCCGCTTTCAGCGAAACGATCGCCCGCATGAATCGCTCCAGTCCGAGAGGCACATCGGGGGATGGGGGGGACGGGGAAGGGGGGGGGGTCACCTAGGGGCTGCACAGTGGTGCAGTGGGTAGCACTGTTACCTCACAGCAAGAAGGTTCTGGGTTTGAATCCTGATCAGAGCCCCTCTGTGTTGAGTTTGCAAGTTCTCCCAGTGTCTGTGTGTGTTTCCTACCACAGTCCAAAGACCTGCAGGTTAGGTTAATTGGCAAGTCGAAATGATGCCTAGGTGTGAGTGAATGGTGTGTGTGTGTGTGCCCTGTGATGAACTGGCGAACTGTCCAGGGTATGTTTCTGCCTCTTGCCCAGTGCATGCTGGGATAGGCTCCAGCATGTCCCGTGACCCTGACCAGGAACAAGCAGGAATAAATAATGGATGGATGGATGGTTTTTTTGCACCTAAGTGATATCACATTTTAATGGAAAATACAAAAAAGGAGTCCAGGACACACAGCACACAGGTTAGCTCCTTATACTTACAGTAAACCTTTTGGTTTCCATAGGAGCACACCAATGGAGAAGGCCATCTTGACTCAAAATCAAGTAGCACTGAGCCAAGGCCTGTTAGCGGACGCTAAGATAGTTTAAAGATAATTATTGACAGAATAAGCTGGGCCACATGAGTAGGTTGGAAGCCCCAGCAGGTGGTTGTTCTCCCACAGTAGGGTCCTAATTATCTCAAACAAAGTAATTCATAAAACTTAACGGACCAACAAGACCACTTCAGGGAAGACAGGAAGAAGAAAAAAAAAAAAACTAGCGTGGACTAATACATTCGTCATCATAATTAATCTAGCTGACTACAAACATTGACAGAGCCCGTTTTTTTAATTAATTGATTAATCGTAGGAAAAAAAAAATTTCTATAAAAACCGCACCGAATATTAAAATGTGGGCTCCCTGTAAATATTTGACGGGCCTGCTTGCATGCACACGCACGGACACTGTGCTGGAGGTACGCCAGCTGAACCAACAAAAAGGCGCTAAGCTATGAAGCAGCCATAGAGCGCGTGAGGTAATCCATGTCAGAGGATTTAATGAGGATGACTGTGAGAGGAGGTCCGGCAGAAGTGCTTCAGTCTGCTTTATATTGAAGTGACTGATTTTCATGTTCAGCTTACACACAGGCAGGGGGGAAACTATCTGTTGACGGTGCTTTGTTGCATGCTGTGATCTTGCATGTAATCAATGGCAGTTCTCACACCTAACAATTAGGATTATTATGAGTTGTTTTTTAAAAGGTAAAATTAATGGGCGAAAAATTTTTATCCTAATATTTTTTCCCCTTCGCAGTCAAAATCACAGATTGACTAGACATGCACACACACTTTCTCACACATACAGTGCATGCACACACACACATTCTCCCATATAAAATGCATGCATGCACACATTCTCACACATGTAATGCATGCAAATTCATTTTCACAGAAACAAGACATGCACGCACACATACATTGTCATACATATAATGCATGCAAACGCATTTTCACACATACAGAACATAAACACACACATTTTTACATATATAATGCATGCACACACATTCTCACACATACGGGACATACACATTCTGACACGCACAGTACATGCACATGCATATTCTCAGACCTGGCAATAAAACATTCCAAGGTCTGGCACTCAAACATAGTAAGAATCTCAACTCTGTGTGTGTGTGAGTGTGTATGTGCGTGTGTGTGTATGTGTGCATGCATGCATGTGTGCGTGAGTGTGTAGTATGTGTGCGTGTGTGCATATGTGTATCTGTGTATGAATCGAACCTGTAGTTCATTTTGTAGTTGTCCATGACCATGAACTGCACTTTTTGTACGTCGCTTTGGATAAAAGCGTCTGCCAAATAAATGTAATGTAATGTATGCGTGTGTGTGTGTGTGTGTGCGTCTGTGCGTGCGTGTGCGTGCGTGTGTAGTATGTGTGCGTGCGTGTGTGTGCATATGTGTGTGCGTGAGTGTGTTTGTGTGTGTGTGTAGTATGTGTGCGCGTGTGTGCATATGTGTGTGTGTGTGTGTGTATATGTGTCTGTGTGTGAATGTGTGTGTCTACAGTATGTGTGCACGTGTGTGCATATGTGTGTGTATATGTGTCTGTGTGTGAATGTGTGTGTCTACAGTATATGTGTGCGTGTGTGTGTGTAGTATGTGTGTGTGTATATGTGTCTGTGTGTGAATGTGTGTGTCTACAGTATATGTGTGCGTGTGTGTGTAGTATGTGTGTGTGTGATAGTGTTCTGTGTGTGATGTGTTTTGTGCTACAGTTATGGTGCGTGTGTGCGCATATGTGTGTGTGTGTGTGTGTGTGTGTAGTATGTGTGTGTGTGTATATGTGTGCGTGTGGCGTCATATGTGTTTTGTGTGTGTTGTGTGTCAGTTAGTATGTGTGTGGTATATGTGGGGATATCTTGTGTGTGAATGTAATGATGTTGTAGTTGACTGTGTCTCTACAGTATATGTGTGCGTGTGTGTGCATATGTGTGTGTGTGTGTGTGTGTATATGTGTCTGTGTGTGTCTACAGTATATGTGTGCGTGTGTGTGCATATGTGTCTGTGTGTGTATATGTGTCTGTGTGTGAATGTGTGTGTCTACAGTATATGTGTGCGTGTGTGTGCATATGTGTGTGTGTGTATATGTGTCTGTGTGTGAATGTGTGTGTCTACAGTATATGTGTGCGTGTGTGTGTATATGTGTCTGTGTGTGAATGTGTGTGTCTACAGTATATGTGTGCGTGTGTGTGTGTAGTATGTGTGTGTGTGTATATGTGTGTGTGTGTGTGAATGTGTGTGTCTACAGTATATGTGTGCGTGTGTGCGCATATGTGTGTGTATATGTGTGTGTGTGTGAATGTGTGTGTCTGCAGTATATGTGTGCGTGTGTGCCGATATGTGTGTGTGTGTATGTGTGTTTGTGTGTGAATGTGTGTGTCTACAGTATAGTGCGTGAGTGTGTTTGTGTGCGTGTGTGCGCATATGTGCCTGCGGCTGCAGAGGGTTAACAGAGGGGCTGTAAACGCTGAGCTATCCTGACCTTAGCCTGCGCGGCGCTTTCCCCTGCATGGCGCTTTCCCCTGCATGGCGCTTTCCCCTGCATGGCGCTTTCCCCCGGCCAGTTCAGCCAATGAATCGGCCCTCCAATAAATCCCCTGCTGGATAATCCTTTCCCATCTCGGAGACACTTTCCGTATGAATGTGTCAAGTCCCCCCCCCTCACCCCACCCACCCCTCCAATCCTCACTCGAAGTGTTTCCCACCTCCCTTGCTAGGTTAGCGCCCCATCCTCCCTCCCCCACCCCCACCCCCCACCACCCACCCATTTTAAAACACTCACCCACCTGGAGGGGGGGAGGGGGATGATTGGCGGTGTAGTCCTCCATGGTTAAAGCCGGACCCCAACACCCATTTTCAGAGGAAATGTAGTTTTCTCTTCTCAGCGTGACCGTGGAGCTCCTGGGGAACGGACACGCCCGAGTTAGACTCTTCAGCACGACGCCACGAACAGACTCACAAACCGAAAAGCTGCTGTGTTTGACGTCTGCACTGCAAAAACCAAAAACAAAAAGAAGTTTTACAATCTTTCAATCTTTACGAGTACTTTAGTCTGTCTAGTTTTAATTCCCGATGTGGCACTCTTGACCTGCCACCTCATCGTCCCCTGATTTAATTGGGTAAAAACTGTTCTCTCCCTCTCCACCTCAGCTGATTTGTGGTGAGCATTTTGGCACAAAATGGCTGCCATTCTTCACCCAGGTGGGTACTGCACATTAGCGGTGGTTGAGGTGAGTTTCCCCCTCATGACTGTAAAGCACTTTGAGCGTCTGGAAAACTTTTGTATAAATGCTTTGTTTCATTCATTCATTCATTATTATATTTAATTAAAAATCTTATTTGTATAACTTTTTTATGCTAAACAAGACAAAATGATTGGCAATGAGGTAAGACAGTTTGACTTACTGCATGGTTCGCTAATGGGGGGGAGACAATTTCACTTGTCAAGCAAACAGTAACTTAAAACAAGCTATTGGTTTCTACTTGTGAGAAGAAAATAAAATTTTGTCATTGCAAGGCTAAAACACTTGTTAAAACAGACTTTTTTGCAATTGGATCGCAGATCACCACCATTAATCGCTGAAGCTGCTGATTGGGCGATTGTTCGACATGTGATTCTTACATCAATCACTTCCCAGTTTGTTCCAGGGAAGCACATCTGCAGAAGTAAAGGAAATGAATCTTGAGGTTTAGTGTGAGTTGCAGTTATGAAAAAATGTTGAATGAATCTTGCTGATAAGTTTGATATGCCCTTAAAATATATATAATATATATATATATATATATATATATAAAACAACAGACCTGCATCTGAGCCTATCACATTGCAGACTACCATTCAATGGAATAATGAACGCAAAGTTTATTTTTTCATTTTTCTATTATCCAACAATATCCCATAAACATATAATATTGTATAAACAGTAAAACAATTTATTTTGAGCTCGCATTAGTTTTTTTTTTTTTTTTTGGAATTAAGAACAAACCATAATGGGGTAGGATTAAATCCAGGCCAAGGGCATTAAGATGGATCAAATTGTGTCAGGAATTATGCATGTGTTCAAAAGGACTTAACAAAACATATTTTGTAATAATGTGCATATCAAAAAAAAAAACTGTTTTGCGAAGCAAAGTTTCATAATTATCTAGCATGTGACTTATTAATGAAGCAGTTTGGCAACAAGTATTCTTTCAGCGATATAATTAAATTTTTACTCCAAGTCATTCATTTATGTAGAGGCATTCTCATTGCCCCTCTTTGTTGATAGCAAACAAACCGGTTGTAAGGGGGGCAGGGTGGGGGGGCGGGGGGGGTGATCGCTGGTGTTGTCCTGCTGGACATATGACACGCGTGGCGTATTCCTGACCGCCCCCCCCCCCCCCAACCCCCTCACGCGTGCGCACATCTTCTCCACAGTGGCCTCTGGCTCATTGGTGGGAGGGCAGGGGGGGTGGGGGGGGGCATGATTTCACGCGACCCAGCCCGCTGCTTTGATCTCCAGAGGCGGCCTCGTCATGTGACCCTACGCATGCAACGCCCCGAGCGAATCACAACCTTTGCCAGGCTTACCCCCCCCGCAACCCGTGCCACCGTGTCTCACTGACTGCGAATGCCAATGCCCCTGTGCATTCTGGGAGATCCAAACCATTTCATATCCAAAGGGGGAAAAGGGGACAAACACACACTTGCTAATTAATGGGAGGGTTGCCTGAGTCTTGAGCTGACTCCTGTTATTTTTCTGATCCCCTAGTTATGTTTTGATGCCCCCCCCCCTCCCCCCCCAAACTCAGGTGCCAGGTGTGCATGTTGGACAGGTTTAGGATTATTATTTTAATCCAGTGATGTATCCCTGAGAGCAATAACACATTCACATAAACGTATGCATTAAAAAAAACTAACTACAACTTGGTAAATGGTAAATGGACTGCATTTATATAGCGCTTTACAATTGATGCCTCTCATTCACCAGAGCAGTTAGGGGTTTAGGGGTTAGGTGTCTTGCTCAAGGACACTTCGACACACCCAGGGCAGGGTTTGAACCGGCAACCCTCCGACTGCCAGACAATCGGTCTTACCTCCTGAGCTATGTCACCCCTACAACTTGCCGTATTTCTGCAATAGCCAATCTGAAAATTGTTCCTCTATTAATAGCTAACCCAAACCTGAAAACAGCTTATCACCTCAAAAAAAGAGAGACAGATTTACGTAAGTACTCTCTTTTATCGATCGATTATCCTCCATAGTTCGTTTGTGCTTCGAAAAATATTAATTTCGGTGAGGTGCTGAAAATGAATGGGAGCGAATTGGGAGCTGGACACCTGGGGGGAACAGCCAGGAGGAGCAGGGGCAGCTGATGTTGCTAGTAGTCACGCTACGCAAATACAATGGGTTAAGCTCCACAAAATTACTTGCATTTTTACCAGAGTGAAATATCCATCTAAAACTTGCTTTTTTTTGGTGATTAGTGGGTAAGCTCAAAACCTCTCGACTCCACAGAGTGCAGTGTCTAATTCTCCTCCCACCTCCTCTACACACGCGCGCACATGCACCGCTTTGACCTCCCGTCCCCCGGAAAACTCCGGATGTTTCCATGCCGGGAGGGCTCCTGCTTGTTAGGCGTGACCTCACACTTAACCTCTGTCTCCCCGGGTAATTAAGGCGCGCCTTCGTTTTCGCGTTTGAAGTCAAAACGCGCGTGACGCCGCCAGGCTGCGTCCAGGCTGTCCGCCGCGTTCCCCGGGGGTGAGGCCCCGCCCCCGCGCATGTTACTCTCTCAGATATTATTATTGTTTTTGTTAATTGGCATCATTAGTCAAACGCTCCCCCCTCGGCTCGCGTGTCTCGTGTGCTAAACAAGCAGGGTAAGGGAGGGGAACGAGTCAGGACGTTTTTACAGACCCCGGTGACATCATTACTGCGACCTGTTCACAACATTACTGCAACGTGTTCACAACATTACTGCAACCTGTTCACAACATTACTGCAACCTATTCATAACATTACTGCAACCTGTCCACAACATGCCTGTTCACAACATTACTGCAACCTGTTCACAACATTACTGCAACCTGTTCATAACATTACTGCAACCTGTTCACAACATGCCTGTTCACAACATTACTGCAACCTGTTCGTAACATTACTGTGACCTGTTCACAACATTACTGCAACGTGTTCACAACATTACTGCAACCTGTTCACAACATGCCTGTTCACAACATTACTGCGACCTGTTCACAACATTACTGCAACCTGTTCACAACATTACTGCAACATGTTCACAACATTACTGCAACCTGTCCACAACATTACTGCAACGTGTTCACAACATTACTGCAACCTGTTCACAACATGCCTGTTCACAACATTACTGCGACCTGTTCACAACATTACTGCAACCTGTTCACAACATTACTGCAACCTGTTCACAACATTACTGCAACCTGTTCACAACATTACTGCAACGTGTTCACAACATTACTGCAACCTATTCACAACATTACTGCAACCTGTTCACAACATGCCTGTTCACAACATTACTGCAACCTGTTCACAACATGCCTGTTCACAACATTACTGCAACCTATTCACAACATTACTGTAACCTGTTCACAAAATGTAATATTTTTTTTAATAGCTTAGGTCAAAGATGTGGACACGATATCTTCACATTTTTACCCTCTCCAAACCATACTGTTACACCTTTGTCATAAAATAGATCAATAGTGAGCAATCTGTTTTCCCACTCAAGAAAAAAGAAAAAGAAATGGAAAATAAAAATGTGTTTGAGACCCTGGAAATCAACCAAACAATATTTTTACAACTTGCACAACATAAAATCTTCTCATTTCTGAGCGAAGTGACAGTACATACACTACATAACATAAAATATAAATGTATATATATATATATATATATATTAATATATAAATATTAACGGTAAGGCTTATTGTGGAAAGGAATGGAGGTAATATTATCGCAATGTAAAAGGGGAATAATAAAGCACCTTTCTACATTAACACTAAAACTGTCAGGCACATAAATTTCCCAACATGCACTTCATTTTATTTTATTTTTTCAAGGCCACCGTGAAAGATGTGTCGTTGACGTGTTCGCTGTGCCTCCCTTTACGCTAAATCAGGAAACAAACATCGCGGTAATTTATTTCCGCCTAATCTGCCGCACGCAGTCAAAATAATGAATAAATGTGACTTTCTGTCAGGTTTCAACCGTTCCACGCACACTGTGTCATCATATCCAGGCCTGTTTATTCTGTGAAATGACACTATATCTTTATGCTTGACTGGGAAATGCACCTGGAAGTTTTTTTTTTTCTTCCCGGTGCTTTATATTGCACACTTAAGGGCCTTATGAATATGGGGGTTTGGTCCTACCCAGTGCAGCTGTCTGTTTTCATTCTAATCTGCAATTACTGCGTGTCCTCCATACTATTTTCAAGTGTTTTGTTTTTTCGAATATAATCACAATAATGTTTTCATTTACGTGGGTCTTTGGGTTCGGAGTGATGAAAGATTCCTTTTGAGAAATGCCATTTATAAATATCCCACTCTTCCCTAATATAAACCTTCATGCTCAGTGACAGAGCAGTCAGTGCACTGAGAGCTTTTTATTGCCAGTGAACATGAATTGACAATGGCCTCCTCCTACCAGGGCACACGATAGGCTCACAAAATCCAAAACCCACCAAGAGGACTACAGGGAAATGGACCAATAGGGAGTCAAACTGGGGGAGAATTTAATTTACGTACCACCGGAATGGTACTGAAACAGGAGGGAACTGAACACGGTTTTAACCTATCAACAGCTTCCCCGCTGTGGCCATGGCCTGCTTTGACCTGTCAGGAGAGGGTGCCCCAACACCGCCCCGCGTTCCTGACCCTACAATGCACCCAGGACACAGCTCTGAAAAGAGCACCACTAATTGCAGCAAACCCGTTTACAGTGAACTTCCTTTTATTGGTGAATGGAGTATTGGAAGTGCACCAAGTTCTCCCTTCCGCTTAGGCTAATATTTGTAAAAAAAAAAAAAAATGGATTAAAAACTTGAAGTTTACAGTAAAAAAACAAATAAATAAACCGTGTGAAAAAAAATATCATGCTGTTGATAAACAACGCTAGACAATGGTAAACAATGCTGTGACAAGGAAAATGGTAATCGTCAGATCAAATCAGATTTATTTGTTTGGCACTTTGCTCAAAAATGACATGACCGGCCAGCTGTGAGACAGACCCCATCTTAACGCTGCCCACAGAGGCAAGCCTTCGGGCAGCATTCGGGTGAGGAAACACCTGCAGCGTTGGAGCAAACGGGAAGGTGGGGAAACCTTCCCAGGAGCCAGATTCAACAGGACACCTCATCCTCCGGCTAGCTCAGGGTTCGAAATTCTTACGCTTTATTATTTTAAATCGATCGATAGTATCTGCAGACAGAATCCAAGAATTATTTTTTTCTTTTCTATTTTAAATGCTTTTCCCAACCCTAACCCTAACCCTAACCCAAACACTGGAGCAGTACCTTAACAGGGTGAGCCGCCCGGCAGTCCTGGGATCCGAGAAGCTCTCTGGTTTGGTGCAGAACCCCACTGGTGTAAAAGGTCTGGCGTTAGCAGCCTGTGGCCCCTGGGGCATCCCGACAGGCTCTGAGAGGAAGTCAGAGTTCCCCCCCACCCCCGCCCCCTCACCCCAAAAGCCCGCGGAATCCAGGATGCCCTCCGGCCCGGGAGACCGACAGGGGGGCCAGGGTGGTGTAACCCCCCCCAAACTGTGAGCGGCTCCATCGAGAGGAGGGGGGCGGTTTGGGGGGGTGTCACACATCGGGGGAGGCGCACGCCAGGGTGCCGGGTCTATTTGAAGGGACTGTCAAAGCTGACCGTGTGTGCAAACTTCCCTCCGGCAAGGTGAAACGGAGAGAGAGAAAAAAGAAAAGAAAAAAAAACCCCTCTCTGCCAATCCTTGGAGAGCAACGGCCGAGAGCTGGCAAGTTAATAAGCGAGGGATTTACAAAAAGAAAAAGTAGTTTAGAGCGACCATTTTAAAGGTCAGCTCCGTAGTATTTAATAACGTCCTTCTTATTAAAGCCCGTTTCTGCGCATTTTTTTTTTTTTCCGGCGAGTTTGTCTTTCCCTGCGTTCCAAGCCGAGCAGCTAGCGTCTGATTCCGTGCGACGCGCGCGTAGTTAGCGGAGCACATGTGACACCGTCCGTCACTGTCAGAGGAACGGAGTTAGCGACGGCAGCTAACGGTAGATCTGTGCTAGTCAGCCAGCGCGCTGCGAGCTCGTGAGCGTCAGATAACCTACAGAGAGAGAAAAACGAGCCGTTAGGTTTACAAAGCTGTCATCATGTCGCAGTTTCGCTCCAAACTGCGCAACCTCCCAGTTGATTTTCCTCCACATCAATGATTTCCCTAATTAATTTTTTATCTATTAATATTTATGTGTGAGAGGGGCAGGAAAAAAAAAAAAGATTCATTAATAAGAAAAGTTAATAAGTTGTCATCAGGAAATAACAATTTTTTTCATGATTTCATCTTGATGCGAATCGTGACAACAACCTCCCCAATGTCGTTTTTTTTTTGGAGAGGGTGTTGGCAACATGGATTGAAAATCGGCCGCTCATGAATATTGAAATCCCTGAAAACTCCAGGCTTTAAAAAAATTTTTTAAATCCCCTTCTTTGCTTCTTGTTCCAGCCTGTGTCGATAACTACTTATATGGGCACAGTCACAGTGTCATTACCCATGATTCCAGTGGAGAGCAGACCCAGATATCAGCTCAGTGATGGCCCAGTGCTGGCCCATTACATTACAGGCATTTAGCAGACGCTCTTATCCAGAACGACTTACACAACTTTGACACAGCATTTACACTGCATCCATTTATACAGCTGGATATATACTGAAGCAGTTCAGGTTAAGTACCTTGCTCAAGGGTACCACGGCAGGAATCGAACCTATGACCTTTCGGTTACAAGCCCAGTTCCTTACCCACTGTGCTACACAGCCGCCCAATGCAGGCCCGCACTTGCCACTTCAGTTGGCCCACATACCGCCAGGGAATGAAGGCGATGAACCCAATCTGAGTCTGGCCGCCAGAACACAGCCACAGCTCAGCCTCGATGAGAGTGTGTTGCGGGTGTGATATGCATTCAGCCCATGTTTGGCCCAGAATCCAAACGACGTGATAAACCTTCAATGTGGGCTGGTTACAGTTGGGGCCACTTTTGGCCCAAAATTTCAATGCCACACAAACTCTTACATGCGGTTGGTTGCATTTGGGCCATGTTTGGCCCACAGTACCCTTGCCATTGGCATCCCAGATAGCGAGCGACCCTGGGCCGGATCTGGGCCGGTTCTGGCCCGGAGTCAGCGCTGCAGATCTGGGCTGGAGTCGCTTGCTATCGGGGATAACAGGCCCTTGTGGTGCCTGAACTGAACCGTATTTGGGCCCGGGACCGTCTGCTGACTGGGGAGGGCAGAGATGGCCACACATGACTGCCGATGCTCGATTCTCTGTCTCCATCAGCAGAGCGGACCAGAGAGCGTGACAGAGAGCGGGGGTGGCAGGGCGGGGGGGGCAGGATCGCACACGGAAAAGCCGGTCTGTGATCCGTCTGCCCACACGATCCAAAAATCCATCTAACCAAGCGCAGTCTCATCCGTCAGTAACAGGCTAGCCACTAATCTCCAGAGCCCTTCCAATGAGAAACAAAATGGATGCCAGGTGACAAAAAAGAGGGAGAGGGAGAGAGAGAGAGGGGGGAAGAGACAGAGAGAGAGGGAGAAAGAGAGAGAGGGAGGAAGAGAGAGGGGGAGGAAGAGAGAGGGGGAGAAGAGAGGAGGAGAGAGAGAGAGAGAAAGAGAGAGGGAGAGAGAGAAAGAGAGAAAGAGAGAAAGAGAGAGAGAGTGAGAGAGAGAGAGAGAGAGAGAAAGAGACTAGATAAACATTCAGACCATCCTGTGGCTGTGTGGTCGTCTGCCTGGTCTCCCCTCTATTGTCTCACAGCCATATGGCTCTACTCACTGAAACGGGATAGGCGTGAAGAGGCCATTTCGCGTTTTCATTAATTTTTTTTATTTTTTTTAAAGCGTGTGTTTGCGCCCCACCACAAAGCGAAAGGCCGGCCGCACACTCGCGCCGCTCCGCCTGGCGGGGGGGGAGGGGGTGGGGGGTGGCGAGCGTAATCAAACTCGGCACCCGCGGCTGTTTGAGCCGGAATGGCGTCTGGAGCGGATCGTTTCCCTCCGCGTCGGCCGATGAGCCGAGAGGCCATTTGCATGATGTCCCCTAAGTGGGAATCTCCCTGTTTTACATCCCCCCCCCCCCCCTCCCTCTGTAAGTGGACCCTGGGGACGGCAGGCCCCCGCCGTGCATAGCGATCAGGCCTGGAAAGCGTCGCGGAACGTTCCGGAGAAGCTCCGTCCGCGCTAGCGGCCCGGGCGAGAAGCGAGAATCTCCTCGCGTTGTTTTTCGCTTCGTGATGGCTCGCCTGCCGCAGAAGTGACCTCATCAAACTCCGCCAGGACCCCGCGCTGTCATAAAAAAAGCAAAAAAAAAATTAACAAATAAAAAATAGGAAAGAGACAGTGTTGCTAATTAAATACTGTTCTGCTAAGTATATAAATAAAAGAAATAAACATCACGATCGTGTCTTTTTGATGGGATCCCTGTGAGCAGGTCTCCGTTTCTTTTTCTTTTTTCCTCTTCATTAGCGATGTGACCTGACCCTCCAACATCCTGGAGAGAGGAGAAAAAAAACAGCCCACACAGAATCATTAAATATGGCTTATTAAAAAGTGAGGCCGGCTCTTTCTCCAAGCGTCAGCAGAGCGGTGGGGGGGCACTGCATGCGTGACTCACGTCTCATTTGGTGCTGAGTATGCAGCCTCCTGGTCCCTGTGTACGTGTGTGTGTGTGTGTGTGTGTGTGCTGCCCTAGACGAAGAGAGTGGTGGAGAGAGGGAGAGGGACCACAAGGTGTATTGAGAAGTGTGTATAGAACAAGGATGAGCCATTTCCATTACTGGAGGACCAGCGTTCTGAAGGTTTTCGTATCGCCCTTGAGATTACTATCGTACCTCTGGCCTGTGTGTGGGTGTCAGATGGTTGCGGTGTCTCTGTGTTGTGGCATGTGTGTGTCGTGGAGGCACTTTGCTGTGTTAAATGCGTGACAAGAGATACCGTGCGTGAAGTACGGAACAAGGTGTATTGAAGTGTGTTAGAACAAGGAATGCTCATTTACATCCTGGAGGACCAGTCGAAGTGTAGCCTTGGGTAATCGTAACCTTGGGGTGAAGCAGTTCAAGGTTGCAGGTTCAACTCCCGGATGTGGCACTGCTGCTGTGTCCTCGAGTAAGGCACTTCCTACATTTCTTAGATATATCCAGCTGATAATATGGAACAATGTAGTGGTAATGTTTAAAGCGTAGTAAGCCTTAATTTAAAAATGAACAAGATGTGAGGGAAGGGTTAAAGCCTCAATCTGAGTATGACTTGAAGGAAAGGCAGAGTAAGTGCATGACGACTGTTTGAGCTCCACAATGACAATTTAGCCACCTCCCCCAGCCAAGGGGTACTGCTTGATCACACGCCCTTGTTTCTTTCTGACCTTTGACATATATGTTATCCAAGTTATGACATGCTCGGCTATCCCGGTAGAGAAAAGCCAAAGTGAAGCTTTTTTTAATGAAAGCTTGCTTCTTTTGCGCTTATGATACACCTTCTGGACACTAGATCCACCTTTATAATGTATTTTCTTCTTTATCCTGGCAATCATCACCCCTACCTTTGGGTTAATGTACACCAAACCTCTCTGAATACGCACTTTCAAATAAATGGACCCATTCAGGAATTTAGCGCATATTCTTTCTTGTCCAATGTATGACTTACAGAGTTGAATTTTTTTACATACACGTTTTACACAGCTGTATGTTTCATGGAGAAACACAGGTTGATTTCCTTTGCTCAAGGGTTACAACTGGCACTGCCCCATCTGGGAATCAAACCCGCAACCTCTGAGTTACAAGCCCAGTTCCCTTACCACTGCTGCTATATATTGTCCTCACCTGCACTGTACTAGACATCATCATCATCTCTTGTACACTTTTTTGTGTAGCCACAGCTCACTGTAATTTCCCCGTGAAATACAATACGCAGTACAGATCCCCCGAAAAGTGGAGTTTATTATATGCCTCGGAGGTGGAACTCGGGAAGCAAAGTTCCTATAATATGCTAACTTCAACACTGCAATTTTATGCAAATTCTATTTTGCCTGTCATTGTTATGGATGCCGCGGCCCGCCACACTTTCATGCCCCTCGTGATGTTGGCGGAGATGTTTATCCATCACTTTACGATATTTCATTCGACTGATTTTGCACAACGGATTGTTTGGCGTCTTTCTCTGCGTAAAATATTAAAATATCAAAAGCCCCATACGAACACGTAGACCCGAAGCCCATTCTTTATCTGTGCATTACTCACGATTTTAAAATAAATCTTTTCTTAATAAATGAAGCGTTTCATTGTTCCCGAGAAGCTGAAACTCAGAAAGTGAAATGTGATACTTTTTTTTTTTTTTTTTTGCGGGCAGCTGTATGCATAATTAAAACTCTCACAGACCTGCCGGGAGACTTGAGTATGCCCTTTTAACCAGGCTACAATCCACCGCTAATTGGTAGCAGT